>NC_084841.1:60806164-60980664 GCF_033115175.1 Lepus europaeus
AGAGCAGTACACAGTTGCTTGCCTCATGGGTCTGTCCATCACTTCATCAAGCTCAGAGGAGGATTTCTTACTTGAGTCTGCTAAAACAGAATCTTACACGACATAACATAACACAGGCATGACATCACATCACCTTTTCCATAAAACACAAGCTAATCGAAGCAGTGACTTTGCTTTATCCTTACCTTATTCTGTTGGTTAGAAGCAGGATACAGGACCTGCTCACACTCAAGGGGAGGAGATTAAATGAAAGCATGGACACCAAGAGACAGGACTCATTGGGACTCACTTTAGGATCTGTCATCCCCAAGGAACAGTCTGTATGTATCTTGTGTAAAGTATTTGTGATGTTTAAGAAGCTTTGGCAAATTAGAGGATTCTATTGAATTAGTTTTGCAACTCCAATTTAACGTAAGTAAATGATTGATTTAGATTTGGAATTTGGAGTTAAGAGTTATAACAGAGGATCCAAGATGGCTGATCAGGGAAAAGACATGCTGATTTTGACTATGGGAAGATGACAGAAATAAAGGGGAGGGACAGTTGGAGAGAAGATTGTAGTACAAATTCTACAGAAAAAAGAGAGACACTGTGGAGCAGTGGTAGTGGTACAATTATGCAGCAGCAAATGGGACGCTACAGCTCCAGCAGTTGGTGGTGGGAGGGGTGCTATCTTCTTGGAACCAGGCATCTGATGACTAGCAGGGAAGAAGCACCATTTCTATAAGGCAAGTAGAGGCTGCTGCAGCCTGTGTGCAACTAAAGGATTTTATTGGAGTGATAAATCCATGGTTCCCACTGAATTTGACTCTGGCCTAGGGTTGGGGGGGGCAGGGTGCCTGTTTAGGCCTGTGAAACACTCCCCTCCCCTTACTCTATCAAGGAACCTGAACTCAGTTTTCCAAAGCAGAGCACCAACCAACTTCTATCAGGCAGACAGCTGCTCTTGGAATGCCATGGCTTATCTCTTCGGGCAGGGGAGGCTCACAGAGCTGAGTAGAGCCTCTGCTCCCTGTGACTGTGGGGATCTGTGCACTGTGACTGTGGGAATTATGTGACTGTGCCATATGATGTGTGGCATAGCTGGGTCTTTGGTCAATCATTGTGTCTGGCTTCAGAATCTCAACATTCCCTGAGTGCCTGGGATGAGTCATCATAGAGGGTTTAATGCACAGATCCTTTGTGCTGTTTATGTGCCTGCATGAGTAGGTTGCATAGCTTCCATGGACACACCCTGGTCAGTTTCTTCACATTGGCAGAGAGGGGCTGAAGCTATGATCAGGACGGCCCATGCAATAATACCCTTCCCCCTGCCAAGATAGAGGATATCCTCCTCATCCAACTTGGGTGTCGTTCTGAACTCTTGTCCCACATTTGAGTACTGGCCAGAGCTCCCTGGCCCCTCCCACCCCTCTGGATATTTGCTGAAGGTGCAGATACTCCACTGAGCCACAGAGGCATATTTCTTTTTTTTTTTTTTTTAAAAAACTTTTATTTAATGCATATAAATTTCCAAAACACAGCTTATGGATTACAATGGCTTTCCCCCCCATAACTTCTCTCCCACCCACAACCCTCCCCTTTCCTGCTCCCTCTCCCCTTCCATTCACATCAAGATTCATTTTCAATTCTTTTTATATACAGAAGATCAGTTAGTATATATTAAGTAAAGATTTCAACAGTTTGCACCCACATAGAAACACAAAGTGAAAAATACTGTTTGAGTACTAGTTATAGTGTTAAATCACAATGTACAGCACATTAAGGACAGAGATCCTACATGAGGAGTAAGTGCACAGTGACTTCTGTCGTTGACTTAACAAATTGACACTCTTGTTTATGGCTCTTGTCATGAGTTGCCAAAGCTATGGAAGCCTTCCAAGTTCACCGACTCTGATCATATTTAGACAAGGTCATAGTCAAAGTGGAAGTTCTCTCCTCCCTTCAGAGAAAGGTACCTCCTTCTTTGATGACCTGTTCTTTCCACTGGGATCTTTCATTTAGATCATTTTTTTTGACAGAGTGTCTTGGCTTTCCATGCCTGAAATACTCTCATGGGCTTTTCAGCCGGATCCGAATGCCTTAAGGGCTGATTCTGAGGCCAGAGTGCTGTTTAGGACATCCGCCATTCTATGAGTCTGCTGTGTATCCCACTTCCCATGTTGGATCATTCTCTCCCTTTTTTATTGTATTAGTTAGTATTTTCAGACACTAGTCTTGTTTATGTGATCCCTTTGACTCTTAGTCCTATCATTATGATCAATTGTGAACAGAAATTGATCAAATGGACTAGTGAGATGGCACTGGTACATGCAAACTTGATGGGATTGAATTGGAATCCCCTGGTATGTTTTTAACTCTACTGTTTGGGGCAAGTCAGCTTGAGCATGTCCCAAATTGAGATCTCTTCCCTCTCTTATTCCCACTCTTATATTTAACAGGGATCACTTTTCAGTTAGGTTTCAACACTTAAGAATAACTGTGTATTAATTACAGAATTCAACCAATAGTATTAAGTAGAGCAGACAAAAAAATACTAAGAGGGATAACATATTAAGTTGTTCATCAACAGTCAGGGTAAGAGCTGATCAAGTCACCATTTCTCATAGTGTCAATTTCACTATAACAGGTTTCCTTTTTGGTGCTCGGTTAGTTGTCACCTATCAGGGAGAACATATAATATTTGTCCCTTTGGGACTGGCTTATTTCACTTAGCATAATGTTTTCTAGATTGCTCCATTTTGTTGCAAAGACCGGATTTCATTGTTTTTTACTGCTGTATAGTATTCTATAGAGTACATATCCCATAGTTTCTTTATCCAGTCTACTGTTGATGGGCATTTAGGTTGATTCCAGGTCTTAGCTATTGTGAATTGAACAGCAATAAACATTAATGTGCAGACAGCTTTTTATTTGCCAATTTAATTTCCTCTGGGTAAATTCCAAGGAGTGGGATGGCTGGGTTGAATGGTAGGGTTATATTCAGGTTTCTGAGGAATCTCCAGACTGACTTCCATAGTGGCTTAACCAGTTTGCATTCCCACCAACAGTGGGTTAGTGTCCCTTTTTCCCCACATCCTCGCCAACATCTGTTGTTGTTGGATTTCTGAATGTGAGCCATTCTCACCGGGGTGAAGTGAAACACAGAGGCATATTTCAAAGATAAAAGACATCAAACTTTAGAGGAGAAAGCCAACAAGTGTTTCCACAATTCCAAAAAATAAATGTACAAATACAAGAAACATGAACAAGGAAAACAATATGACTCCTCAAAAGGAGCACAACAGAACTTCAATATTAGAATGTGATGATGAAGAGACTGATGAAATTCCTGAAAAGGAATTCAAGAGAATGATCATAAGATTACAAAAGCCAGAATGCAAATAATGAGTTAAAGAAATTCATACATGACATGGATGAGAAGTTCTTCCAGGAGATAGAGATATTGCAGAGACATCAAACTGAAATATTGGAAATAAAAAAATTGATATATCAAATTAAAAAATACAATGGAAAACCTTGCTGAGGCAGAAGAAAGAATATCCAAGCTAGAAGACAAATCTTTGGAAATACCTCAGACAAAAAAGGAAGAAAAAATTAGAAAAAAATGAGAGATTTATGGGATACTACTAAATAACCAAATATACATGTCTTATGTTTCTTTGAAGGTGTGGAAAGAGAGAATGGGTTATGAGGCCTATTCCATGAAATAATAGCAGAAAACTTCCCTTATTTGGAGAATGATAGGGGCAACCAAATACAAAAAGCACATAAAACTCCTAATAGACATAATCATTGTAGTCAAACTTTCAAAAGTAAAACATAAAGAAAAGATTCTAAAGTGTTCACAAGAGAAATGCCAGATTACAGTTAAAGGATTTTCAATTAGATTGACAGATGATTTCTCATCCAAAACCCTATAGGCTGGGAGAGAACTGAGAGACATAGTCCAAGTCCTAAAAGAAAAAACTGTCATCTGAGTAGTGTACCATGCAAGGCTTTCATTTATTTGTTTATTTTTTAACTTTTATTTAATGCATATAAATTTCCAAAATACAGCTTATGGATTACAATGGCTTTGCCCCCCCCATAACTTCCCTCCCACCTGCAACCCTCCCTTCTCCCGCTTCCTCTCCCCTTCCATTCACATCAAGATTCATTTTCAATTCTCTTTATATACAGAAGATCAATTTAGAATATAGTAAGTAAAGATTTCAACAGTTTGTACCCACACAGAAACACAAAGGGTAAAATACTGTTTGAGTACTAGTTATAGCATTAAATCACAATGTACAGCACAATTAGGACAGAGATCCTACATGATGAGTAAGTGCACAGTGACTTCTGTTGTTGACTTAACAAATTGACACTCTTGTTTATGGAGTCAGTAATCACCCTAGGCTCTTGTCATGAGTTGCCAAGGCTATGGAGGCCTTTTGAGTTCGCTGACTCTGATCTTATTTAGAAAAGGTAATAGTCAAAGTGGAAGTTCTTTCCTCCCTTCAGATAAAGGTACCTGCTTCTTTGATGACCTGTTCTTTCCACTGGGATCTCATTCGCAGAAATCTTTCATATAGGTTTTTTTTCTAGAATGTCTTGGCTTTCCATGCCTAAAATACTCTCATGGGCTCTACAGAAGGCTTTCATTTATAAAGGAAGGTGAAATAAAGACCTTCCAAAACAAACAGATTGAAAAAATGTCACCACTCATTCAGCCCAACAAATAATACTTAAGGATATGCTGCACACAGACACAGTGAAAGATTGTCAGCATCATGAAAGAATGTGAAGACAGAAAATCTAGTAAAAGTACAAAGGAAATCCAAAACAAGCAATAGTAATATTTATGGAAAAATAGTAGGACAAAGTCATTAGTTATCAATAATAACCTTCAAGGTAAATGGCCTAAATTCTCCAGTTAAAGGATACAGGCTGGCTAAATAGATTAAAAAACAAGACTCATATATGCTGCCTGCAAGAAACACCTCACCAGCAAGGATATACACAGAATAAAAGTGAAAGGGTCGAAAAAGATATTCTGCACTAACTGAGCAAGAGTAGCCATCATGATACCTGAGAAAATAGACTTTAACACAAAAAAATGTTAAAAGAGTGAAAAGAAGGGCATTCTGTAATGATTAAGGGATCAATTCAACAGGAAGATGTGACTATAGTAAATGCATATGCACATATGGGGCACAGGAGAGGTGAATTACATCTTGGAAGAGATTACTGTCCTCATGGGAGTGGGCAGTTCTCAAGGGATTGAATACTGAATGCAAGATTGGCTTCTTGTTAAGTGAGGCCATTGCATGTATTTGGCCTCTTCTGCACTTTTCACCTCCTAGATGCCATCTACATGTTGTAATGCAATCTGAGGTACTTATAAATGTGGCTGCCTAAGCTAGAATTTTTTAGCATATAAAACCGTGAGTCAAAATAAACATCTATGAAGTACCCAGGATCAAGTATTTTATTGTAACAGCTCAAAACATACTGAGACAAGACTCAATAAAAATTAGCTTCTCTTATCCTGCTTCCAAGATTGAGCTCCTCAAGGTCAAGTACTAGGTTCTGTATCTTTCACCTATCAAGCCTTGGGTACAATATTTTGCATGTAGTAGATGCTCAAAAAAAATCAGAGCAAATTTCAGCTCACAGATTACATGTAAGTTTTCCTTTCATTTGTACTTCAAACACATTTTAAAATTTAAGCTCTTATATTCTATAATTATTTAGGTTTGTTGACCTGGCCTCTAAATGTGTCTCTAGCATAAAAAATATGATTTCTTACATTCTGCTTTCCAGGTCTCACTGATGGAGCTGGTCCACTTTGAAGTTAAATGGGTGCATTTTTTTGGTTGAAACCAGACTGCTTCCTATTACCAAAGGTTCATCATTTGAGCCCCAGCAAAGTTCCTTTCAAAACAAAGAAACCCTACTACAGGTACACAATACAAAGCAGTAAGCAGGCTTGCTGATGATCAAGGTGTAAGTGGGATAGCTTCAGAGGAAACTAACTGTCTGGGGGCAATTTTCATGTCTCAGTGTTCAGACTGGGAGAGTCCACAAAAAGGTGTGATGAGCTGGGCACACTAATCCCACACTATGGACTGTGTTAACATTCATAGCACCCAAGTGTCCTTAGTGAAGGACCCTTACAGGGGGAGGGACAAGAAACTAGACCTGGGCAAATATCAGGGACTTCTTAAGAGGTTAGATGTTCCCCAGAGTCTAGCGGGCAGGATGTTCTCTGGGAAGGAAAAGTCAATCCCCTTCAGAGAATCTCTAGGCGCCCAGAGCAGAACTGCCCCTCCCCTTCGGAGAGTCTCTAGGTGCTCACTTATGATGTCACTGTGACCGGCCAATCCTGTAACACCTCAGCACTCTCCCTCAGCACTCTCCGGTATTGGTTGTCCCTCCGAACCAACCAATCCTGTAACACCTCTGCATTCTCCACCAGCACTTTCCACCAGCATTCTTCACCAGTGTTCTCCCATATGCTAATGGTCCCTCTGAACTGACCAATCCTACGCGTGCGCATTAGGAATATGCTAATTCGTTGCCTATATAACCTGTGTGAAACTGCTGCTCAGGGCTCCTCACCACCTGAGGTAGGGGCCCGTTTGCGCAAACGTTCAATAAAAACCTCGTGCTTTTTGCATCAACTGGTCTGGAGTCTGGATCTTTGGGCGTCCTCCCGAGCAAGTGGGCATCTCTGCAACTGAGAGGTCCAACATTAGGAAGTGGTAAAATGCAGACACTAAAAGGTTAACAAGTCACTGTCAGTAAGAGTGGAGGAGCCAAAGAAAGGAAGAAGTAGTTCTTCTCAGAGAGTGAGGGATAACTCAGAGATGTCCAGTGGAAGACTGCTGACATGCACCTTTGTCTCTCTGTTCATGGATACTGTGGATTTCTGTGCTTCCAACAATCCATTCTTTCAAAAGAGTGTGGCAGACAATGGGAAGCCTCTGCTGTTCCAGGACATGCTGCAATTGATCTCCAAGAGGATCACTTCCTCTCCTGCCCAGACTGTCCACCTGCTGTGCAATGCAGAGCCTTGGCCTAGATTTTCTCGAGTCTCAGTTCTACTCTTTACCTTGCATATTCAGCGTTCGTGAAAATCTCAGTGGACAATAAGATAAACAAAGCACAAAGCGACAGGCTGACTGGAGGAGAGAAAAAAAAGGTGAATAAATAGGGGGAACCGGCAGGGCCACTAGCCTTTCTCTCCACTCACCCTACAAAGAGGAGCAAGACAAGGAGCAGGCACCATTTTACATATGTAAAACAAACTCCGTAACCTAGGCAACCTGGTGAGCTCTGTGGAATTTCTTCCCAATTGAGTCCAAAAAAAAAAAAGTGAGAGAGAGAGAGCAAGAAGGCAAGCCAGAGAACAATCTGGGTGAGTCACCTTGGGCACACTCTTAACCCTGAAGAACCAAGCAGAGCTCTTTGGCCACACCCAGCATAGCCTCTAAGGATCCATCAAAAGCAGGCAGTCCACATACTATAGAGTCATAGTATAATGAGATAAAACACCACAGCGAAGGAAACAAAGAACACCTCCAAGATGCCAAACAAAAGTAGAAACCAAGGTAACAAGAGCAAGGAAGACACTATGACGCCCCAAATGAAAAAGACACACCAATTCAAGATTATGAAGATGATGAGATAGAAGAAATGCAAGAAGCGGATCTCAAAAAATTGGTAAGATCATTAAGAAGCTCTCAAAAACAAATTCTTGAATACAGAAATCCTTAATGGACAAGATAGAAAATCTCTCTCGTGAAAATGAAATATTAAGGAGGAATCAAAATGAAATGAAACAACTAATAGAACAAGAAACTGTGATAGTGATGAGAAACCATGAAATGAAGAACTCAATAGATCAAATGACAAACACATTAGAGAGCCTAAAAAACAGAATGGGTGAAGCAGAAGAGAGAATATCGGACTTAGAAGACAGAGAACAGGAAAGGAAACAGTCAAATCAAAGAAAAGAAGAGGAAATTAGAAATCTAAAAAATATTATCGGGAATCTACAGGATACTAAAAAAAAAACCCAACATTCGGGTTCTAGGAGTTCCTGAAGGCATGGAGAGGGAGAAAAGATTAGAAGGCCTTATTAGTGAGATACTAGCAGAAAATTTCCCAGGTTTGGAGAAGGACAGAGACATCTTAGTACAGGAAGCTCATAGAACCCCTAATAAACATGACAAAAAGAGATCCTCACCAGAACACATTGTAATCAAACTCACCACAGTAAAACATAAAGAAAAGATTCTAAAATGTGCAAGAGAGAAATGCCAGATTACTCTCAGAGGATCTCCAATTAGACTCACAGCTGACTTCTCATCAGAAACCTTACAAGCTAGGAGAGAATGGCGAGATATAGCCCAGGTACTAAGAGAGAAAAACTGCCAGCCCAGAATATTATATCCTGCAAAGCTCTCATTTGTGAATGAAGGTGAAATAAAGACCTTTCACAGCAAACAGAAATTGAAAGAATTTGTCGCCACTCATCCAGCCCTGCAAAAGATGCTGAAAGATGTGTTACACACAGAAACACAGAAACACAGTAACCAATATGAAAGAAGGTAAAGGAAGGAAACCTCACAGCAAAAGATCACAGGAAACCAAAAAATGGTAGGGCAAAGTTACTACTTATCGATAGTCACATTAAACGTTAAAGGCCTGAACAATCCAGTTAAAAGACACCGATTGGCTGATTGGGCTATGGAACAAAACCCATCTTTTTGCTGCTTACAAGAAACACATCTTTCCAACAATGATCCATACAGACTGAAAGTGAAAGGCTGGAAAAAGATATACCATGCCAACAGAAATGAAAAAAGAGTGGGCGTAGCCATCTTAATATCAGATAACATAAACTTTACCACAAAAACTGTCAGGAGAGACAAAGAGGGGCACTATATAATGATTAAGGGATCCATTCAACAGGAAGATGTAATGATTATCAATGTATATGGACCTAATTACAGGGCACCAGTTTATTTGAAAGACTTGTTAAGGGACTTAAAGGGAGACTTAGACACCAATACAATAGTTCTGGAGGACTTCAGTACTCCACTCTCAGAGATAGACAGATCAACAGGACAGAAGATCAACAAAGAGACAGTAGATTTAAATGACACTATAGCTCAAATAGACCTAACAGATATCTACAGAACTTTTCATCCTACACAGAAAGAATTTTACATTCTTCTCAGCAGTACATGGAACCTTCTCTAGGATTGACCACATACTAGGCCATAAAGCAAGTCTCAGCAAATTCAAAAGAATTAGAATCATACCATGCAGCTTCTCAGACCACAAAGGAATGAAATTGGAAATTAGCTTCTCGGGAATCTCTAGAGCACGTGCAAACACATGGAGATTGAACAACATGATCCTGAATGAACAATGGGTCATAGAAGAAATTAAAAGAGAAATCAAAAATTTTCTGGAAGTAAATGAGGATAACAGCACATCATACCAAAACCAATGGGATATAGCAAAAGCAGTGTTAAGAGGAAAGTTTATATCAATAGGTGCCTATATCAAGAAATTGGAAAGGCACCAAATAGATGAGCTTTCAAGTCATCTCAAGGATCTAGAAAATCTTCAGCAAACCAAACCCAAAGCTAGTAGGAGAAGAGAAATAATTAAAATCAAAGAAGAAATCAACAGGATTGAATAAAAAAATTACAAAACATCAGCCAAACAAGGAGATGGTTTGTTGAAAAAATAAACAAAATTGACACCCCATTGGCCCAACTAACTAAAAAAAGAAGAGAAAAGTCCCAAATCAATACAATCAGAGATGAAAAAGGAAACATAACAACAGACACCACAGAAATAAAAAGAATCATCAGAAATTACTACAAGGACTTGTATGCCAGCAAACAGGGAAATCTATCAGAAATGGGCAGATTCTTGGACACATACAACCTACCTAAATTGAGCCAGGAAGACATAGAAAACCTAAACAGACCCATAACTGACACAGAAATTGAAACAGTAATAAAGGCCCTCCCAACAAAGAAAAGCCCAGGACCAGATGGATTCACTGCTGAATTCTACCAGACATTTAAAGAAGAATTAACTCCAATTCTTCTCAAACTATTCAGAGCAATCAAAAAAGAGGGAATCCTCCCAAATTCTTCCTATTGAAGCCAGCATCACCTTAATTCCTAAGATGGAAAAAGATGCAGCATTGAAAGAAAATTACAGATGAATTTCCCTGATGAACATAGATGCAAAAATCCTCAATAAAATTCTGGCCAATAGAATGCAACATCACATTAGAAATATCATCCACCCAGACCAAGTGGGATTTATCCCTGCTATGCAGGGATGGTTCAATGTTCGCAAAACAATCAACGTGATACACCACATTAACAGACTCCAGAAGAAAAACCCTATGATTCTCTCAATAGACGCAGAGAAAGCATTTGATAAAAAGAATACTTATAAAATATGAAGAACTCATGCACACAAGAAGCTTTCTAAAAGTTTGTGGAAATGCATATTTACATATTACAAAAAATTATGCATAGATTTCAAAATATGTTTGCATCAAAAATAAATTTATTGGGGCCAGTGCTGTGGCATAGTGGGTAAAGCTGCAGCCTGCAGTGTCAGATTCCCATATAGGTGCTGGTTTTAGTCCCAGCTGCCCCATTTCTGATCAAGCTCTCTGCTATGGCTTGGGAAAGCAGTAGAAGATGGCCCAGGTGCTTGGGCCCCTGCACCTGTTTGGAATACCTGCAGGAAGCTCCTGGCTCCTAGCTTTGGATTGGTGCAGCTCCAACTGTTGAGGCCACCTAGGGAGTGAACCAGCAGATAAAAGACCTTTCTCTCTCTCTCTCTGCCTCTGCCTCTCTGTAACTCTGCCTTTCAAGCAAATAAATAAATCTTAAAAAATAAATTTATCTTTTAATTCCATTTTTCATGAACTTTTTGAAGTTGCCTTGCATACAAACAAACACACACACACATACATATGGCAGAGAGAAGGAAGGAAGGATGGAGGGATGGAGAGAATGAGGGAGGTAAGGAAGGGAGAGGCAGAAAGGAGAACAATTTTACTTAAAACCATACTATCCATGCACATTATTCTAAAACTAGCAAGCATTTAAAGTTCAGATTCACAAAAATGAGTATGAATTTGTAGTTTAGAAAAATAATCACTATTTTAAGCTGAAAATGTATATATTTCTATCAGTTCAGTTTCAGATACCTCCTGTTAGGGAAAATTTCTTTTCCTACAACAGATGATATGAGAAGTATGTTGAGATCAGCTATTTCTTCTGTGACAAGAATATACACATTATATACAGTAGCTATATCTAACATATATTTCTAGTGAGATCTGGGGAAAAACAACTGGAGAGCAGGATACTCATTCCCATCTCTGTCCATGACTACTTTGATAAAATCTCTTGCACCTCATCCAGGCTCACTTTTGGAGGAGCCTGAAACATATAAATGAGTTCCTTAAAAGAGAAGGCTGTATAAACCTAGATAAGTATGACCACAACTTGTAACAAAACATGTATTGTGCTGTGGAAAGCTAGAAGTTGGAGAATTTAAAAGTATTTAATTAAAGCTTATACAAAGGAGTGGGGGACAGAGATAGCCAGAAAGAGAAAGAGAGTATGAGTGCCTCCATTTGCTGGTTCATTCCCCAAGTGCCTTCAACAGCAGGTACTGCACCATATGAAAGCCAGGAACTGGAAACTCAATCCCTGCCTTCCACATTGGTGTCAGAGACTCAACAACTTGAGCTATCACCACTGCCTCCCAGGGTCTGCTCAGCAAGAAGCTGTAATTGAGATCAGAACCAGGGCTCAATCCCAGGCACTCCAATATGAGATATGGGCATCACAATTGGCTTAGTCTTCAGGTTTAATACATCCCCCAGTACTTACTTTAAATGTAAACAGATCAAACACACCAATGAAAAGACATTCAAGGATATTTCAAAAAGTTTGTAGAAAATGGAATAGTTTATTTTGGTGCAAAATTTTGAAATTTATGCATAGTTTTTTAAAAGTTTATTTATTTATTTATTTATTTATTTATTTGAAAGGCAGAGTTACAGAGAGAAGGAGAGAATCTTCCATCCACTGTCTCATTCCCCAAATGGCCATAATAGGCAGAGCTGGGCTGGTCAGAAGCCAGAAACAAGGAGCTTCTCCAGGTCTCCCACATGAGTACAGTGGCCCAAATACTTGGGCCATCCTTCATTGCTTTCCCAGGCACATTAACAGAGAGTTAGATCAGAAGTGGAGTGGCTGGTATTCAAACTGGCACCCATATGGGAGGCTGGCATTGCAGGTGGTGGCTTTACCTGCTACACCACAATACAGGCTCCCATAGTTTTTTATACTATGGGAGTATTTTCCATGAAATTTCTGAAGATATCACAAATGTGAATAAGTGTGATCCAAGTATGATCCCTGCTTTGCTCAAGTTCCTATTGCATGGAATATCTTTTCCTACATTTTCACTTTTAGACCATGCATGTCATTACTAAACTGAGTACCTTTAAACAACATAGAGTTAAATCTTGTACAAGATATCTTGGAGAATACATACATAAGTTATTATAAAAATCTACAAAGAAAGCTTTATCCACAATATGAATGCATGTTAAGATTAGATGAGGATATTCAAACACAAGATAGCCAAAACATATATGCTATAATTCTTTCAAGGTGAGCCAAAAAAAGTGAAAATGTAAAAGTTTATTATAGGTATGTATGTATAGGAATGAATAATTATATGAGAATAAAACCTTATGGCTGGTACCATCTAGGAGTCTTGATATGTATCCCCTGTGGTAAGGGGTAGGGGGGATACTGTATACCGAAGTTCATTTTGAGGCATTCATTTTTCTTTTTAAGAGTTGTTTTAAAGCCTTATTTATTTAGTTATTTAGTTATTTGGAAGTCAGAGTTACATAGAAAGGGAGGGAGGGAGGAGGAAGAGAGAGAGAGAAAGAGAGAGAGATTGTTCATCCACTGGTTCACTCTCCAGATGGCTGCAACAAGGGGTGGGCCAGGCTGAAGCCAACAGCTTCTTTGGGGTCTCCCACATGGGTGTCAGCGGCCCAAACACTTGAACACTTGGGTCATCTTCTGCTGCTTTTCCCAAGCCATTTGGAGGGAGCTGGATCAGAAGTGGAGCACTCAGGTCTCCGTCTGGTGCCAATATAGGATCCCAGTGCTGCAGACTGTGGCTTTACCAACTATGGCACAATGCTGGCCCTACTTTTAACAGTTTTTTTTGACAGGCAGAGCTATAGAGAGAGAGAGAGAGAGAGAGAGAGAGAGAGAGAGAAAGGTCTTCCTTTCCATTGGTTCACCTCCCAAATGGCCACTACGGCTGGTGTGCTGTGCAGATCCGAAGCCAGGAGCCAGGTGCTTCCTCCTGGCCATCCTCCACTGCACTCCCTGGCCACAGCAGAGAGCTGGATCGGAAGAGGAGCAACCGGGACAGAATCTGGTGCCCCAACCAGGACTAGAACCTGGGGTGCTGGCGCTGCAGGTGGAGGATTAGCCTAGTGAGCCGTGGCGCCAGCCTTAACATTTTTTTTTAAACCAAGATTTAGAAAGAGAAAGAGAGAGAGAGTGAGCTCATTTTGCTGGTTCATTCCCCAATTCATGAAATAGTTGGGACTGAGAAAGGCTGAACCCAGGAGCCAGGAGGAGCTCATCTAGGTCCCCCACATGAGTGGCAGGAACCCTACTACTTGGACCATCACTTGCTCCCTTTCAGGGCCTGCACTGGCAGGCAACTGGATTTGGGATATGGAGGCGGTTATCAAACCAGGTACTCTAATATGGAATGTGGGATTCTAAACCACTAGTCCAAACACCTATCCCCTGAAGTGTTCATTTTAATGGCATTGTTTTGTTATTATTTGGCACAACCCTGCCCTATCTGCCCTTCTCAAGAGACACGAAGTAAATAATCAAGTGACCAAGGTAGTATATAGTACTGAATTTCCACTCTTGCAAAACTGCTATGCCACAAATACCAGCCCTCATGTATTTTCTTTGTTAGTGCACTTCTTGCTATTGTAGGTTTTCATGATAGTTAGTTCTAATGTAGGACTCCCTTCAGAGTCTCTTGTAGGGCTGGTAGGGTGGTGATGGATTCTCAGTCTTGCTTGTCTAGAAAATATTTATCATTCACTTTTAAAGGATAGGTTTGTTGGATATAATATTCTTTGCCAGGAGTATTTTTCTTTTAAGACCTTCAATACATTAACCTATTCTCTTTTGGCTTGTAGGGTTTATGCTAAGAAGCCTTCTCTTAGTCTAATGGGTTTTCCTTTATATATTACTTGGTGCCTTTCTCTCCTTGTCTTTAAGGTGCTCTCCTTGTCCTTAACTTTGACAGTTTGACTATAATATGCATTAGAGAAGGTCTTTTTAGGTTGAGCCTGGTTGAGGTCCTTTTACCTTCTGTATTTGAACTTCTCTGTCTCTGTCAAGACTTGGGGAAGTGTTCAACTATTATTTCATTAAACAGGTTCCCAATGCTTTTTTCTTTCTCTTCACCTTGAACTATCACTATAATCCAAATAGTTGTTCACTTATTGGTATCTCATAGACTTTCTTAAATTTTTTCCATTCTTTTCTCTTTATTTTTGTCTGACTGGAATATTTATAAACACTTGTCCTCAAGATCAGACATTCTTTTTTATGCTTGGCATATTCTGTTGATGCTTTCAGTTGTACTTTTCATTTCATTGAGATTTTTAGTTCCAAAACTTCTGATTTTTTAAATCTCTTTGTTGAGTTTCTCATTCATAAAATGAATTGTCTCCCCCATTACTTTGAATTGTTTATCTATATTCTCTTGCATCTCATTGAGTCCTTAAGATCACTATTTTGAATTATTTTTAGGCATTTCATAGATTTCCTTCAAATAAGGATCCATTTCTAAAGAACTATTATGTTCCTTTAGAGCTGGCGTGCTTCCTTAATTTTTTTTTTATTGACATGTAGAGTTATAGACAGTGAGACAGAGAGACAGAAAGAAAAAGGTCTTCCTTCCATTGTTTCACTCCCCAAATGGCCACCATGGCTGGTGCTGCGCTGATCCAAAGCCAGGAGCCAGGTGCTTCCTCCTGGTCTCCCATGCGGGTGCAGGGCCCAAGCACTTGGGCCATCCTCTACTGCCCCCCTGGGCCACAGCAGAGAGCTGGACTGGAAGAGGAGCAACTGGGACTAGAACTGGCACCCATATGGGATGCTGGCGCCGCAGGCGGAGGATTAACCAAGTAAGCCATGATGCTGGCCCTTTTCCTTGATTTTTCATGTTTCCTGTATCCCTATATTGATGTCCAATACTTCCTTCTTCTTTATTTTTAAAAAAAGATTTATTTATTTGAAAGACAGAATTACAGATTGGGGGAGACATCCATCCATTCATTCACTTCCCAAATGGCCACAACAACTGGGACTGGGCCAGTCCAAAACCAGGAGCATGGACCATCTTGGTCTCCCACAGGAGTCCAAGCACTTGGGCTATCTTCTGCTGCTTGCCAAGGAGCGGAGAGTTGGATCAAAGTGGAGCAACCAGGACTGGAACCTGTACCTATATGGTCACTGGAACCTGTGCCTATATGGGTCACAGTGGCTTAGCCTGCTGTGTCAATGCTGGCCCCCCTTCTTCTTCTTTATTGAGTGTATTTCATTGGAAGGCTTTTTTGTTCATATGGAATACAAGGCCTCAGTCGTTCAGTTTCTTTGGCTTTGGTTCTAAGTGAAGCCATAATTGTGACCTGAGTAATTTTTTCAGCTGTAATCAATGTCAGAAGTCTCATTAGTGCCACAGTTTTCTAGTCTGCAGCCATTCATGGAGGTACTAATATGGCTTTGAAGTGGATATGGCCTTCCAAAGTAGGTGTCTTTGGGCCCCAGGGCACTGGGTGTCAATCACCCTGTGGTTTTTGATGGCAGTTGCTGTCCCTGGTGCTGTTGGACATATAGGGGGCAGTCCTTTTGTCCCCCACAGCAAGTCTGAGTGATGTTTGGGCTGGTGGTGCCAATATTGGACCACAGGATGTGGATGGAGTTTTCCTCAGGTCCTGTTGAGTGGATGTAACTGATTCTGTTGATTTGGTATGAATAGGCAGAAAACTAGTTAGATTCAAATGACCTGAAATTGTTTTAGTCCTACATATAATGTTACCTCTTTACCTGTCAGTCAAAAATTTCCACCTTCCCAAGATGACCCTGTGTCTCATCTGGGATTAGGAAAGGGAGATGCTATGATGAATATGCACATATTAAACTCCATATGGAGGTGCCATAAAATTCCCAGATGGCTTCATATCTGTTAATGCATCGCCACCTGAGGATGGGGGAGAGCTCTCTTTGTTTTTCCCTTGACCATGGTTGGTGATACTGTTCTGGTATTTTCTCTATGTCTCTTTTGGCAACTCTGTGGACCACTTGTGATGGGTATTTCTGTATGTAGGATGGCCCTCACTCATGTTTGAATGTATGTTTATTCTCTTTTAAGTAAATCCTGCTGTCATTTATTTATATGGATATAATATAATATGGATACCTCTGGTTTGAATTCTTATCTCTGTGTGAGGCAAGAACCTACATTGAAAATGCCATATCACTTGGCCATATCACTTGGACTTATAGTACCCAGTGTCCCAGTTACCATGCTGGGGGATGTGAAGTGGACCTTGCTCAGGTACCATGGGGTAAATAAAGATGGTACTGTGTATTGTGTATTAGATGGGCTTGAGGGGCTGGTGCCATGGCTCACTTGGTTAATCCTCTGCCTGTGGTGCCAGCATCCCATATGGGCACCGGGTTCTGGTCCCGGTTGCTCCTCTTCCAGTCCAGCTCTCTGCTGTGGTCTGGGAAGACAGTGGAGGATGGCCCAGGTGCTTGGGCCCCTGCACCTGCATGGGAGACCAGGAGGAAGCACCTGGCTCCTGGCTTCAGATCGGCACAGCGCCGGCCTTGGCGGCCATTTGGGGAGTGAACCAACAGAAGGAAGACTTCTCTCTCTCTCTCTCTCTCTCTCTCTGTAACTCTGACTTTCAAATAAATAAATAAAATCTTAAAAAAAGAAGGTATGGGCTTGAAATAGAATGCAAGTAGAGTCTTCCCTACATTTCAGAGGGTGGGTTCAGGTGAATCTGAATAACACAGTACCAACAGTAACAGTTCTGGTGCTACAGAACAGCAATTGTATGTTTCCCAAGTCCCATGGGGAAAGCACAGGTTATGCTGGGGATTGTGTGCTGACAGCCATAGGCTCTTATCAGTGGGATGGAGGTAGAGCTTTCCTTAGGTCTCACAGGGAAAGAACAGGTATTCCAAGGACTTATAGAGCCAACAGTCACCCTCCTAGAGCTACAGGATGTGGTGGAAACTCCACCCAGTTCCCATGTTTCATGCAGAGGCTGTTCTGGGAACTGTGCACTCTCAAGCGTGTATCTGGAGTAGTTGAATGCAGATATGGTTCCCCTAAATTTCCACAGGATGAACTTAGTTGATCCTGTGCAATACAGCTTCAACAGTCTTGGGTCCAGAGCTGCAGGACTCTGGGGATAACTTACCCACATTCCACATGGTTAGCATAGTTTATGCTGGGCATTGTGTGCTAGCAGGTGCAAGACTAGATCAGTGGGATGTAGATACAGCCTTCCCAGGCCCCACAGTATGAGTTCAAGTCCCTGAGACTTAGACAACAGCCTTAGACTCAGTGCTGAAGGAGGTATTGTAGTCCTTACCAAGGTCTCACAAGGTTAGTGAAAGTTATGCTGGAGATTGGGGACTGGCAGCCAAAATGAAGCAGCAGAATAAAGGTGGGACTCACCTGTGAGTGTGAGCCACTCCAGGTATTGTAGCAGCAGTAACAGGCATAGCCCTAGAAGTGTAGGATAGAGAATGGACTGCCATTAGTTCCCACATGACATCCAGGAGTGATACTGGAGACTGTGATCTGCACATACAGAATCCTAAGCTAACAAATATATAAGGGGGCTTCCTGAGGTCTAGCTTTCTGCACTTGTGTATCAGTTGCTGTTGGCATTGAACCTCAAGAGGCAGAGGGGAACTTCCCTAGCATGTGCACACTGAATAAGCATGGCTTTAGGCCTGTGCCCAATATTCTCAAAACTGCAGGATGCAGAGGTGCCTTCTCATTGATCTGTGAATTTCCCTGACTCTGGCTTTAAGCTCTTGGTGGTGGAGCTGCCAGCTTTTCCTTAAGATAAAATGGAGAGGGGCTGGCGCTGTGGTGTACTGGACTAAGCCTCTGCCTGTGGTGCTAGCATCCCATATGGATGCTGGTTCTAGTCCAGGCTGCTCCACTTCCAATCCAGCTCTCTGCTATGGCCTGGGAAAGCAGTAGAAGATGGCCCAAGTTCTTTGGACCCCGCAACCATGTGGGACACCCAGAGGAAGCTCCTGGCTCTTGGCTTCGAATCGGCTTAGCTCAGGCCATTGCAGCCATCTGGGGAGTGAACCAGTGGATGAAATACCTTTATCTCTATCTCTCCTTCTCTCTGTCTGTAACTCTGCTTCTCTCTTTGTCTCAAAAAAATTAGAATGGAAGTTAACAGAGACTGTGTTGCTGGGGCTTTGGTGGGAGACAATGTGGGTTCCATTTTTGGAGCAAAGCAGTTTCCTAGACCCCTGTTGTATCTTTAGACTGGATCTAAAGCCAGTAGAGGGGCAGGGCTGTGGCTTATTAAGTTAAGCCTCTGTCTGTGGCGCTTGACATCCCATGTGGGTGCCAGTTTGAATTCCAATTGTTCCATTTCCCTTCCAATTCAGCTCCCTGTTAATGGCCTGGAAAGCAGTGGAGGATGGCCCAAGTCCTTGGATTCTTGCACCCACGTGGGTGACCTGGATGAAGCTCCTGGACTTCTGGCTTTGGATTGACCCAGCTGTGGCCATTGCAGCCATCTGGGGAATGAACCTTATCTCTGTCTTTCCCTTTCTCTCTGTAACTCTGCCTTTTGAATAAAAAAATCTTTTTTCTTTAAAAAAAGCCATTGAGAACTGTGGCATTCTCCTGTAGTTGGTGTTGCCAGTCTCAGTGATGGTGGGAGTCATGAATTTTTCCACTTACATTTTTCTGGGAAGATAACTGGTTCAGAACTTTAACATGCCTTAAAATTATGAAGATTTGGAACAGTCTTAAATAGACCTTTCAAGTAAAAGGGAATCCTACTTAAATCTTATCAGTGAAACATGCAATGTTCTCCATAGAGGATTCTCATGAGTATATTGAGATTTGTATCATGGCTCTTGGAGAAGGGTTATTGTGTTAAGTGAGATGTTGAACTAATTTTTATACGTGGCTTGGTATTAGAATCACCTGGAACTTGCTTTAAAAATATAGGCTTCTAGGCCAGCGCCGCGGCTCAATAGGCTAATCCTCCACCTGCGGCACCGGCACACCAGGTTCCAGTCCTGGTTGGGGTGCCAGATTCTGTTCTGGTTGCCCCTCTTCCAGGCCAGCTCTCTGCTGTGGCCCAGGAGTGCAGTGGAGGATGGCCCAAGTCCTTGGGCCCTGCACCCGCATGGGAGACCAGGAGGAAGTACCTGGCTCCTGGCTTTGGGTCAGCGCGATGTGCCGGCCGCAGAGTGCCAGCCACAATGGCCATTGGAGGGCGAACCAACAGCAAAAGGAAGACCTTTCTGTCTCTCTTTCACTGTGTACTCTTCCTGTCAAAAAAAATATGGGCTCCTGGGCCCAGCACTGTGGCACAGTGAGTTAAGTCACTGCCTGCAGCGCCAGCATCCTATATGGGTGCCAGATCCCCACGACCAGGAATCTGGGGTATGATATGTAGTGTATTTTGTTCCTTTTTCTATTCTGACTTTCTCAGTCTCTGCTATTTGGAGTTCTCATCACTTTCATACTGCAGTTTCCTTCAGTCAACCTCTTGGAAGCAGTCCTTCTTTGTGGTTCTCAGTGGTATAGATGAGCAGAGTCTCTCTATTCTGCCATCCTGGATCTCTCTAGGAGGCTGGCATTTTATCCCATCAAAAAGTCCAAACTGAAGGGAACTTTAAAAGTCAATTAATTTAGTAGTCTACAAATGTTGGTTTGTATTTTAATTGCATTAAGAGCTGCAGGGGGCCGGCGCTGTGGCTTAACAGGCTAATCCTCCTCCTTACGGCGCCGGCACACCGGGTTCTAGTCCCGGTTGGGGCGCCGGATTCTATCCCGGTTGCCCCTCTTCCAGGCCAGCTCTCTGCTATGGCCCGGGAAGGCAGTGGAGGATGGCCCAAGTCCTTGGGCCCTGCACCCGCATGGGAGACCAGGAGAAGCACCTGGCTCCTGGCTTCGGATCAGCACGATGCGCCGGCCGCAGCGGCCATTGGAGGGTGAACCAACAGCAAAAAGGAAGACCTTTCTCTCTGTCTCTCTCACTATCCACTCTGCCTGTCCAAAAATAAAATAAAATAAAATAAAATAAAATAAAATAAAATAAAACAACTCCTCATGTTTTCATTTTTTTTTAAAAAAAAAGAGCTGCAGGGAACTTCTTTTTTAAAATATGGATTCCTTGTCCACATTTTCCAGAAATTCTCATTTAGAGTTTCTGTAATAACAACCAAGAAGCATATATTTTTATTTTTAAAATTTTTTGAATATTTATTTATTTATTTGAAAGGTAGAAATTACAGAGAGAAGGGGAGACAAGGAAAAACTTCCATCCTCTGCTTCACTCCCCAAATGGATGCAATGGCCAGGACTGGACAGGCTAAAGCCAGGAGCCAAGAGTTTCTTCCAGGTCTCCCCATGTGGGCACAAGGATCCAAGGACTTGGGACATCTTCCATTGCTTTCTGAGGTGTATTTGCAGATCACTGAATCAGAAATGGAGCAGCCTGGACTTGAACTGGCACCCATATGGGATGTTGGGTCTGAAGACAGTGGCTTAACCCACTGTTCTACAGTGCTGGCCCCAAAAACCTATTATTTTAAAAGTAATTTCCAGGTGATTCTAATATCAAGCCATATATAAGGACTAGTTGAACATCTCACCAACACAATAACCCTTCTCCAAGAGCCTTAATACAAATCTCAATATACCCATGAGAACCCTCTATGGAGAACATTGCATGTTTTGTTGATAAGATTTAAGTGGGATTCCCTTTCACCTGAAAGATCTATTTACCATTGTTCCAAATAAGCATAATTTTAATGTATGTTAAAATTCTGCACCAGTCACATAAACTTCACTTACTTTCCCCTGAAGGAATTCCCTTCATATATTTCCAAGCCTCAGCCCTCCACTGCATCCAATTCTCTACATCATCATTTCATCTCACAGGCACTCTTACCTACAAACCTATCATTCCATTGCTTGGCTCTGTTTTTCTCATGACACTGGGAATGGACATTTTATAAATTTATTCATGTAATAACTGATCATCTCTCTCCTCACTAGATTGTGCATCCCATGAAAACAGGAACTTATCTTTACTGACTACCAAAGCTCCTAGCACAGAAGTATAGGAGCTCAAGAATATATATTGATAAATGAGTGAGTGAAGAGATGTTTCTGTCATAAATCCTTTAAATTCACCCCTGATCTGCCTGCTTATGACCCTTCCCTCAGGTTCCCATTTCTTGATTTCCTTATTTCCTCTCTCCTTTTTGTTCACTCTTCCATCTCAGGAACAAAACAAATTCCTCCCCTTGCCCTTTGAAAGAAGTTTCACTCATATCCTCTATTCTTATAATGCCCTCCAATATTCCTGATCCATGAATCCATCTAACAAAAATTTGATTTATTAAGGCATTTTTCTCAATCATAAATAACTTTCTTCAGGAGACAAACTTTGTGCTAGATATAAATAAATTGTGTTTATATTAAAATAAATTCCCCTTCTCCATAATTTCTTCTTGATGACTTTGGCTTGGTTCTCAGGAGCAGAACACAATATGTCTGTGGACTCTTCCAGATGAACATCATGGTAAAGATACAGCTTCTGGCTAAATTGTTTTCACTCTCCTTTGTTAATACTAGGAGGTTTTCTGCTTTCACATTCTTTTGTGATACTGATTACCTTTCTTTGTTTCTGTGTGTAGTACATCCTTAAGTATCATTTGTAAGGCTGGCCAGGTTGTGACAGATTATTTTCATTTTTTTCTTTTTTTTTTGAGATTTAAAAGCAAGATTTGTTAGAGTCAGAGACCACCAGCCATAGTGGCATGGAGAGGGGCTCCAAGAGAAGCAAAACCCAAAGGAGCTGGTGGTAGTGGGGTTTATAAGCACAATTTTGGAAATAAAAACTTGATAATCAGATAGACATTCACTTACAAGGAGGAGACAAAACTCATTTACAATCTGATTTGCAATGTTTTACCTTGTCTGGCTTGTTCATGATAAAACAAAAAGAACTATTAGAAGTATGGGATCCCCCCGCCGCACGTCGGGACCGGGGTCCGGTGTTGAGAGCCCTTCGTCCCGGGAAATGGGGCGTGGCAGGAAAGGGGGCCGCCCTCTTGCCCGTCACGCACCGCACGTTCGTGGGGAACCGGGCGCTAAACCATTCATAGACGACCTGCTTCTGGGTCGGGGTTTCGTACATAGCAGAGCAGCTCCCTCGCTGTGATCTATTGAAAGTCAGCCCTCGACACAAGGGTTTGTCGAAAAGAAAAAAAAAAAAAAGAAAAAAAAAAGAAAAAAAAAAAGAAGTATTGGATCCCTAATTTGCTTTACAGTAAACTGGGAGCTCAGAAGGAGTCACCACTCCCTTGATATTCTCATGAGAAGATTGGAGATTCCTAAGGAAGTATGGTAGGCAGTTTTGATTTTGCTGAAGATAATTTTTTGGGGAAAACAAGCATTTTGTGCCCTAAATTTCCAGTGGGACCAACCTGACTGCCTATTAACCTACCTGACTCCTCACATTCCTTCCCCCAGAACAGACCCTAACTTCTGTTGGAAAACTGGGTGATGACTGCTCTAAAAGCTTCATGCTGAAAAGGGATGTCTTTGGGATGGCAGTCAAGGCAGGGTTCCAGCAGCAGGTAGGGGACATAGTGCCCTGTATTATGTCCTGAAATCTGGTATTGTGATGCCTCTGGCTTTGTTTTTGTTGTACAAGATTGCTTTAGCTATTTGAGGTCTCCTGTGCTTCCATATGAATTTCAGCATCATTTTTACAGATCTGAGAAGAATGTCTTTAGTATTTTGATTTTGAGGATATTGGTTCTTCCAATCCATGAGCATGGAATATTTTCCCATTTTTTGGTATCTTCTTCTATTTCTTTTTTAAGATTTTTAATTCTGATCATAGTGATCTTTGATGTCCTTGGTTAAGTTTATTCCAAGGTATTTGATTGTTTTTGTAGCTATTGTGAAGGGAATGATCTTAGAAGTTCTTTCTCACCCATGGCATGGCCTGTGTATAGAAAGGCTGTTGATTTTTGTGCACCTGATACTTTGCCAAACTCTTCTATGAGTTCCAATAGTCTCTTAGTAGAGTTCTTTGGGTCCCCTAAATAAAGAATCATATCATCTGTAAAGAGGGATAGTTTGACTTCTTCCTTCCCAATTTGTATTCCTTTAATGTCACTTTATTACCTAATGGCTCTGTCAAGAACTTCCAGAACTATATTGGATAGCAGTGATGAGCGTGGGCATCCCTGTCTGGTACCAGATCTCAGTGAAAATACTTCCTACTTTTCCCCATGCAATAGGATGCTGGCTGTGGGTTTTTCATAAATTGCCTTGATTGTGTTGAGGAATGTTCCTTCTATACCCAATTTGCTTAGAGTTTTCATCATGAAAGGGTGTTGTATTTTATCAAATGCTTTCTCTGCATCTATTGAGATAATCATATGGTTTTTCTTCTGCAGTTTGTTGATGTGGTGTATCACGTTGATTGTTTTGCGAACATTGAACCATCCCTGCATACCAGGGATAAATCCCACTTGGTCTGGGTGGATGATCTTTCTGAGGTGTTGTTGCATTCTATTGGCCAGAATTTTATTGAGGATTTTTGCTTATGTTCATCAGGGAAATTCATCTGTAATTTTCTTTCAATGCTGCATCTTTTTCTGGCTTAGGGATTAAGGTGATGCTGGCTTCATAGAAAGAATTTGGGAGGATTCCCACTTTTTTGATTGTTCTGAATAGTTTGAGAAGAATTGGAGTTAGTTCTTCTCTAAATGTCTGGTAGAACTCAGCAGTGAATCCATCCGGTCCTGGGCTTTTCTTTGTTGGGAGGGACTTTATTACTGATTCGATTTCTCTCTTGGTTATGGGTCTGCTTAGGTTTTCTATGTCTTCATGGTTCAATTTAGGTAGGTTGCAAGTGTCCAGGAATCTATCCATTTCTGACAGATTTCCCTATTTGCTGGCATACAAGTCCTTGTAGTAATTTCTAATGTATCTTTTTATTTTTGTGGTGTCTGTTGTTACATTCCCTTTTTCATCTCTGATTGTATTGATTTTAGTCCTTTCTCTTCTTTTTTTAGTTATTTGGGCCAATGGTGTTGTCAGTTTTGTTTATTTTTTCAAAAAACCAGCTCTTCGTTTGGCTCCCACTTGAAGCCCCCAAGGACAAAGGTGTCTCATTGCCAAGATTCTTGGCAAGCAGTGTGTCCTGTCTCGGATCTTGGCCAGAGAGCTGAGACGTGAAGCATGTCCATATGTTTATCAAAAACATTCCTTTATCCTCCTCCCAGGCTCCCAAGGAGCAGGAGAAGGTCTTTCAGTGGACAAGTTACTTGTTTGCCAGAGCCAAACCTAGATACAAGCCTCTTCATCCTAAAAATCTGTCCTTACACCATGAGAGCATTTCAGGCATGGAAAGCCAGGACACTCATGTGAAAGCGTCCATGCATGGAGGATCTCCCTGGGTGAGACCCCAATAGAAAGACGTGGTCATCAAAGAAGGATATACTTCTCTCTGAAGAGAGGAGAGAACTTCCACGTTGTTTATGGCCTTGTCTAAATACTGATAGAGTTTGTGTTTCAAAATGCTTCCATAGCCTAGGTAGCTTATGTCAAGAGCATTGGGTGATCACTGACATCATATATATGAGCGTTAATTGTTAAATTAACAATAGTGCAGGACCTCTGTTCTCAAAGAGTTACAGAATTAGAATTAATGATAAAACTTGTTTCCCAGGCTTGCGCCGCGGCTCACAAGGCTAATCCTCCGCCTTGCGGCGCCGGCACACCAGGTTCTAGTCCCGGTCGGGGCGCCGGATTCTGTCCCGGTTGCCCCTTTTCCAGGCCAGCTCTCTGCTGTGGCCAGGGAGTGCAGTGGAGGATGGCCCAAGTGCTTGGGCCCTGCACCCCATGGTAGACCAGGAGAAGCACCTGGCTCCTGCCTTCGGATCAGCGTGGTGTGCCGGCCGCAGCGCGCCAGCCACGGCGGCCATTGGAGGGTGAACCAACGGCAAAGGAAGACCTTTCTTTCTGTCTCTCTCTCTCTATCCACTCAGCCTGTCAAAAAAAATAAAAATAAAAAAATAAAAAAAACCCTTGTTCCCCAAAATTTACTTTGTTCTAGTGTGTTATATTCTTATGTATCATGAGTTTTCATTATGTCTAAGTGTCCAACTCCATCGCCTGCATTCTTAGGTGCTTCTTCAAAGTTAATTGCCTCAAACTTGTACTCTTGGATCCTTGTCTCCCTGTGATATTCATATGTTTTAACAAAGTCAGATGAAAAGTACAGAAGGGTTCAAGGCCTCAGGGCTTTTAATTAGACAGTTGTTTCAATGCATCTTATTGTGTGTTAATCCTTCACCTAGGGGATAATTTCTTCTACATCCCACTAAACCAAGAATCTGAGAAAGTGAGAATACAGAATTTCCCTAACAAAAGCTCAGGGTTTTAAACAAGAGGCAGATTACCTGGGTATGTTCTAACCCCAAGAAAGCATGCTCTTTCAGGCAAGAGTAAGGAACCTATTCTATTTATAGGGTCACCACTGACTAAAAAATAGCTAAAGACATTTCTGGGCATGGCAGATTCTTGTGGAATATACAAGATTTGGATTCCAAGCTATTGTATAAAGCTTTAAAAGGCCCTAACACAGATGTACTGTGCTGGACAGGGGAGCTACAAAAGATATTCCAAAGAATTAAAGAGCTTTTCAAAGAAGCTCCAATATTAGAAATTCCTGAGCAAGCCATTCATAGAAAGATCCTCTTCAGATCAGTTGCAGCGTAAATGGAAGGGACCTTACCAGGTGCAACTTAGCACAACTACCTCAGTAAAATTAGGGTTAAAAGTCTACCTCTTCAGTGTTCACATTTTTGTTTGAAGATCCTCTTACATGCTTAGATACGTCTGGAAACTAGCTACTTCTAAATCTACTCTCACAGGGAGAATACGAAATCATGGATTAGTCTCCCTTTGTGATTGATATGGGGTTCTCCAGCAGAAGGTGTGTTGGGCACAATATTCATCTTCTCAGCTGGTAGAAAACTTACCTTGGCTCTATAACTTGGCCATTTCTGCAACCTGGCCTCCCAGCTGTATACAATTCACATTTTTCCAGAGATCAACTTGTAAAGCTCGTTTTATAACACAAGCACAACCTGTATTGATTCTACTGGATATTTCAGGAGACATCACTGATCTCATGAACTTTGATTTAATTTTCTACACTGGCATATGATGCTCAGCCAGGAAACTTTGTAAAAGAAACATCTCTGTCCCTACATTCTCAAAAACTTCAGTGGGCTTGAGGTGTTAGTGTCCAGCCCCAGGTGTTTTTCATGGTACCTATTGAAGCTTTTTTCTCTCCTTTTCTTTTCTTTTCTCTTTTTCTTTTCTTTTCCTTTCCTTTCTTTTCTTTTATAACACACATAAAGTTTTATTGCCTTTTTCTCTCAGATACCAATATAATCCTTGTCTCTTTACTTACTTTTTCCTAGGGATAAATATCTCATTATCTCTGCCTTTGCTTAATCTTTTTTTCTTCTCTCTTTTCTCTCATTCACTCTTGCTGTTTCCTGATCTCTCACTATTTCTGTCAGTCTCTCTCTTGATCTCTCTCTCTGAAGGCTTTTATTTAATGAATACAAATTTCATATGAACAGCTTTTAGGGATATAGTGTTCCTTCCCCCCCATTCCTGCCCTCCCGCCCCCACTCCCATCCTACTTCCCACTCCCTCTCCCATTCCATTTTCCATTAAGATTCATTTTTAATTGACTTTACATACAGAATACCAACTCTATACTAAGTAAAGATTTCAACTATTTGCAACCACACAGACACACAGATTATAAAGTACAGTTTGAAGGAAAGTTTTACTGTTAATTCTCATAGGACATTAAGGACAGAGGCCCAACATGGGGAGCAAGTGCACAGTGACTCCTGTTGTTGATTTAATAACTGACACTCTTATTTATGACATCAATGATCATCCAAGACTCTTGAAATGAGCTGCCAAGGCTATGGAAGCCTTTTGAGTCCACAAACTCTGTTTTTAGACAGGGCCATAATAAAAACGAAAGTTCTCTCCTCCCTTCAGAGAAAAGTACATCTTTCTTTGATTGCCCCTTCTTTCCACTGGGGTCTCACTCACAGAGATCTTTCATGCAGAACCATTTTTGCCACTATGTCTTGGCTTTCCATGCCTGAAATGCAGACAGGGCTATTGCATTCAGATGGTGGAATGGCAAAAATGACCCAAAGAAAGTGCAGTTTGTTTCTCTACATAGAGGGCTGCACTCTTTATTTGTCCTACTGCCATCAGTGCCTGCCCACTCCTTTGAATGCTGAAATACATCTAGTCTTTACCTCATTTTAAA
Organism: Lepus europaeus; assembly: GCF_033115175.1. Classification (NCBI taxonomy): domain Eukaryota; kingdom Metazoa; phylum Chordata; class Mammalia; order Lagomorpha; family Leporidae; genus Lepus; species Lepus europaeus. Next base: position 60,833,970 of record NC_084841.1, read on the forward strand.
GCTGTTCTCATTAGGAAGTTAGGAATTAGTCTCCATTTGTGGTTTGATGTGGATATCTCCAGCAGAAAGATTTTGAAAATGTTTACATCTCCTCAGCTGGAGGTTGTAAGAACTTAACTTTGGCCTCCTTACTTGGCCAAATCTACAACCTGATGCTTTGCCAGATGCAATTCACAATCCCTAAATATCAGTTCCTAAATTACATTTCCAAACAAAAACTTAGGTTGAATTAATTATATTACTTAACCACACACATTTGGGATGTTCACAATCAAATTTTGACATAATTGCCTTTGTTGCAATTTCTGTTTAGCCAGAAAAGCATTTTTAAAAACAAAGCTCCTATTCCCAAATCCTCTAAAACTTTAGCCATAGTTTTTTCATCATTCCTGAATGAGCTCTCAATTACAGGCAAGCCTAGAACCCTTTGGAGCCAGATAAGGTAATTTATGTGACAATGAGAGACTTTCATAAAAGAATGGCAGATATAAACTCAAGTTTATTAATGCAAATAACCTTGGCTTCTTTTCACATAGTGCTGAGATTGTTGTTTGTCCTACTTCCATAAACACTAGCCCACTACTTTAAAAATTTTTCTTTATTGGAAAGGCAGAGTTACAGAAAGAGAGGGAAAGAAAGACACACAGGCACAGACACCCACACACACACACCCTGAGAGAGAGTGAGAAAGCAAGTGAGCCTGATTGGAAGTGGAACTCCCATGATTAAAACCTGTGCCCACATGGGATGTCAGTATTGCAAGTAGTGGCTTAGCCTGCTGTACCACAACATTCCCCTCCCCCTCCAGTGGCCCCTCTTTGTATTGTATATCTTTTCCATGTTGGAATATATCGTGTCTTCTAGTTTTAAATCTGGATGGATATCTCTGAAGGCATAGAAATGGGATAAAGCAAATATGAGGATCATGAACTGGAAGGCATAATCCTCTTGCTCCATGTAACCTTATCTGCCCACCTGTCTATCAAATGACCCTTTCCCAGGATGTACTTCTCCTGACCTGCGGACAGTGCCATGTAATTGCTCCCTTTAAGAAGCTCTCAAGGGCACATGTTCTCTCTGTGTTTCCATGGAATCAGAGGAGTCAGGGTAATGAAATACCTTCTTCCTCTCCCCTATTCTTTTCCTTGCCTGGCCCACTCTTTCTGAACAGTGCTTACATGTGTGTGTGTTTTCCTCACCTTTTAAATAAATTTTATCATTTTGTCCATTGTATTTGTGCCTGTATGTAGAATGCTTCTCTAAGTGATATAGGCAGGCATATTGGAGTAAATTGATTAGATTTGTGAACTCAAAACCATGCCTTCTCCCTGCCCCCTTTCATGATCTCATGCCCATGTCTGACTTCACCTGTATACCACCTGCCAATCAGAGTATGTAACTATGCTCCTTCAGAAGTGGGCATTCACAGTGGGCATTCCCTTGTTGTCCTGCATCTTCAGGTGAATGGCCTTTGGGCCACTGCTCTGCCTCTGATTTCCTGCCTGCATGCTTGCTTCACATGGCTCCTGGCCTGCTATGGACCCAACTTAGTTTCTAGACTTCTTTCTCCCCCAGATAAACTCCTCACTTTAGGCTTCTATCTCCCCTAAATAAAGCCCTCACTTTCCTGCATATTTCTCTCATTGAATAAATACTAAAAAATGTACCATGTTGCCTGTTTATTTGTAAGCAGCTGATATTTAGAATTCTTATCTAACTATGTGGCAAGAACCCTCAAAATTTTGAGCAAAGGTCCCTGATTTCATAAGTAAGAGATGAGAGCCTGGAATAGAGGTTTAGACCCCAATCTAGCCCACAACAGAATGAGAGATCATGCAAAGTTTATATCTCAGCATCAGGTAATTATAAGAACTTTAGATTTAGTATGTAGTTAACTCTGCAGCCTGGTGTATTGGTCAGATCCAATTCACATTCTCCAAATACCAGCATCTGAAGTTCATATCCAAACTTAAAGACTAAACTCACTGTTACTGTACAAATAATCAGGCCTTTTCTGCTCACTGCCTGGATAGCCAATTCAGCAGAGATGAGTACTGGTAAGAGGAATGAGTTTATTTCCAAAAGCATTTTGGAGAAAGATCTCTCTATCAAATGTGCTCTTTCTGCCCAATAAGCCAGCAAGAATGATTTTTAAAAAAACTTTTATTTAGTAAATATAAATTTCCAAAGTACAGTTTATGGATTACAATGGCTTCACCCCCCATAACTTCCTTCCCACCCACAACCCTTCCATTTCCCGTTCCCTCTCTCATTCCATTCACATCAAGATTCATTTTCACGGGGGCGGAGCCAAGATGGCGGATAGTGAGGACATGCGCCTTAGTTTGGGAAAATAAAGTTTCATAAAAGTGGAATTACTGTAGCCTCAGGAAAAGACTCAAGAAAAAAACTGCAGAGGAAACGCTTCCGGATCTAGTGGATGTGACACAGAGAACTTACAGGGAGCCCACCGCGTGGAAAACCAACCGAGACGAGCCGAGCAGCGGGAGACGACCCAGAGCCACAGAATCTCGCCAGCGCGGGAACCAATGGAGGAGGGTAAGACAAAAACCTCAGAAACCCGAGACATTGGGGGGGGGGGGGAACAGAGGCCTCTCCCTTCACTCACCAAGCAAAACAAAGAGCATCGCGATTTTACATATGTAAAGTGCAGCCAAACTCAGTAACTTTAGCGAAACTCGAGAACACATTGAGGGCTGCATAAACTCTTTGTGTGGTCCCAGGGGTAGATCAAACGAATACTCACAGAGGCCAGATTTCAACTACCCTCAACTCCACTCCCAACTGAGTCAAAAAAAAAAAAAAAGAGAGAGAGAGAGAGAGAGAGAGAGAGAGCCAGCAAGGAGCAAGGGAGTGAGCAATCTGGGAGAGTCACTCTTTGCACAGCCTTAAACCTGAAGAATCAAGCAGAGATCTCTGGCCACACCCATCACAGCCCCTAAGGATCCAACAAAGCAGACAGCCCACTTAGAGGCATAGTATAACGAGAAGAAAAACACCACAGCAAAAAAAAAAAAAAAAAAAAACCATAAATTATCTCCAACATGCCAAACAACAAACATAGAAGCCGAGGTAACAAGAGCAAGGAAGACACTATGATGCCTCCAAATGAACAAGACACGACAATGCAAGATTATGAAGATGAAGAGATAGAGGAAATGCAAGAATCAGATCTCAAAAAATTGATAAGAACATTAAGAAGTTCTCAAAAACAAATTCTTGAACTACAGAAATCCTTAATGGACAAGATAGAAAATCTCTCTCGTAAAAATGAAATATTAAGGAAGAATCAAAATGAAATGAAACAACTAGTAGAACAGGAAACTGAGATAGTGACCAAAAACCACAATGAAATGAAGAACTCAATAAATCAAATGGCAAACACATTAGAGAGCCTTAAAAACAGAATGGGTGAAGCAGAAGAGAGAATATCGGACTTAGAAGACAGAGAACAGGAAAGGAAACAGTCAAATCAAAGAAAAGAAGAAGAAATCAGAAATCTAAAAAATACTGTCAGGAATCTACAGGATACTATTAAAAAACCCAACATTCGGGTTCTAGGAGTTCCTGAAGGCATGGAGAGAGAGAAAGGATTAGAAGGCCTTTTTAGTGAGATACTAGCAGAAAATTTCCCAGGTTTGGAGAAGCACAGAGACATCCTAGTACAGGAAGCTCATAGAACCCCTAATAAACATGATCAAAAGAGATCCTCACCACGACACGTTGTAATCAAACTCACCACAGTGAAACACAAAGAAAAGATCCTAAAATGTGAAAGAGAGAAATGCCAGATTACTCTCAGAGGATCTCCAATTAGACTTACAGCTGACTTCTCATCAGAAACCCTACAAGCTAGGAGAGAATGGCGAGATATAGCCCAGGTACTAAGAGAGAAAAACTGCCAGCCCAGAATATTATATCCTGCAAAGCTCTCATTTGTGAATGAAGGTGAAATAAAGACCTTTCACAGCAAACAGAAATTGAAAGAATTTGTCGCCACTCATCCAGCCCTGCAAAAGATGCTGAAAGATGTGTTACACACAGAAACACAGAAACACAGTAACCAATATGAAAGAAGGTAAAGGAAGGAAACCTCACAGCAAAAGATCACAGGAATCTCAAACCAGATATTAGAAAAAATCTTTGGCAAATGGCAGGGCAAAGTTACTCCTTCTCAATAGTCACATTGAATGTTAATGGCTTGAACTGTCCAGTTAAAAGACACCGATTGGCTGATTGGGTTAAGGAACAAAACCCATCTTTTTGCTGCTTACAAGAAACACATCTTTCCAACAATGATCCATACAGACTGAAAGTGAAAGGCTGGAAAAAGATATACCATGCCAACAGAAATGAAAAAAGAGCAGGCGTAGCCATCTTAATATCGGACAACATAAACTTTACCACAAAAACTGTCAGGAGAGACAAAGAGGGGCACTATTTAATGATTAAGGGATCCATTCAACAGGAAGATATAATGATTATCAATGTATATGCACCTAATCACAGGGCACCAGCTTATTTAAAAGACTTATTAAGGGACTTAAAGGGAGACTTAGACCCCAATACAATAGTACTGCGGGACTTCAACACTCCACTCTCAGAGATAGACAGATCAACAGGACAGAAGATCAACAAGGAGACAGCAGATTTAAATGACACTATAGCCCAAATGGATCTAACAGATATCTACAGAAAATTTCATCCTACATCTAAGGACTTTACATTCTTCTCAGCAGTACATGGAAACTTCTCTAGGATTGACGACATACTAGGCCATAAAGCAAGTCTCAGCAAATTCAAGAGACTTAGAATCATACCATGCAGCTTCTCAGACCACAAAGGAATGAAATTGGAAATTAGCAACTCGGGAATCCCCAGAGCACGTGCAAACACATGGAGATTGAACAACATGCTCCTGAATGAACAATGGGTCATAGAAGAAATTAAAAGAGAAATCAAAAATTTTCTGGAAGTAAATGAGGATAACAGCACAACATACCAAAACCTCTGGGATACAACAAAAGTAGTGTTAAGAGGAAAATTTATATCAATAGGTCCTACATCAAGAAATTGGAAAGGCACCAAATAGATGAGCTTTCAAGTCATCTCAAGGAACTAGAAAGTCTGCAGCAAACCAAACCCAAACCCAGAGAAGAAGGGAAATAATTAAAATGAAAGAAGAAATCAACATGATTGAATCCAAAAAAACATTACAAAAAATCAGCCAAACAAGGAGCTGGTTTGTTGAAAAAATAAACAAAATTGACACCCCATTGGCCCAACTAACTAAAAAAAGAAGAGAAAAGACCCAAATCAATAGGATCAGAGATGAAAAAGGAAACATAACAACAGACACCACAGAAATAAAAAGAATCATCAGAAATTACTACAAGGACTTGTATGCCAGCAAACAGGGAAATCTATCAGAAATGGACAGATTCTTGGACACATACAACCTACCTAAATTGAGCCAGGAAGACATAGAAAACCTAAACAGACCCATAACTGACACAGAAATTGAAACAGTAATAAAGGCCCTCCCAACAAAGAAAAGCCCAGGACCAGATGGATTCACTGCTGAGTTCTACCAGACATTTAGAGAAGAACTAACTCAAATTCTTCTCAAACTATTCAGAACAATTGAAAAAGAGGGAATCCTCCCAAATTCTTTCTATGAAACCAGCATCACCTTAATTCCTAAGATGGAAAAAGATGCAGCATTGAAAGAAAATTACAGATGAATTTCCCTGATGAACATAGATGCAAAAATCCTCAATAAAATTCTGGCCAATAGAATGCAACATCACATTAGAAATATCATCCACCCAGACCAAGTGGGATTTATCGCTGCTATGCAGGGATGGTTCAACGTTCGCAAAACAATCAACGTAATACACTACATTAACAGACTCCAGAAAAAAAACCCTATGATTCTCTCAATAGACGCAGAGAAAGCATTTGATAAAATACAACACCCTTTCATGATGAAAACTCTAAGCAAACTGGGTATGGAAGGCACATTCCTCAATACAATCAAAGCAATATATGAAAAACCCACGGCCAACATCCTATTGAATGGGGAAAAGTTGGAAGCATTTCCGCTGAGATCTGGTACCAGACAGGGATGCCCACTCTCACCACTGCTATTCAATATAGTTCTGGAAGTTCTAGCCAGAGCTATTAGGCAAGAAAAAGAAATTAAAGGGATACAAATCGGGAAGGAAGAACTCAAACTATCCCTCTTTGCAGATAATATGATTCTTTATTTAGGGGACCCAAAGAACTCTACTAAGAGACTGCTGGAACTCATCGAAGAGTTTGGCAAAGTAGCAGGATATAAAATCAATGCACAAAAATCAACAGCCTTTGTATACACAGGCAATGTCAAGGCTGAGGAAGAACTTCTAAGATCAATCCCATTCACAATAGCTACAAAAACAATCAAATACCTTGGAAAAAACTTAACCATGGATGTTAAAGATCTCTACGATGAAAACTACAAAACCTTAAAGAAAGAAATAGAAGAGGATACCAAAAAATGGAGAAATCTTCCATGCTCATGGATTGGAAGAATCAATATCATCAAAATGTCTATTCTCCCAAAAGCAATTTATACATTCAATGCAATATCAATCAAGATACCAAAGACATTCTTCTCAGATCTGGAAAAAATAATGCTGAAATTCATATGGAGACACAGAAGACCTCGAATAGCCAAAGCAATCTTGTACAACAAAAACAAAGCTGGAGGCATCACAATACCAGATTTAAGGGTATACTACAGGGCAGTTGTTATCAAAAGAGCATGGTACTGGTACAGAAACAGATGGATAGACCAATGGAACAGAATAGAAACGCCAGAAATAAATCCAAACATCTACAGCCAACTTATATTTGATCAAAGATCCAAAACTAATCCCTGGAATAAGGACAGCCTATTCAATAAATGGTGCTGGGAAAATTGGATTTCCATGTGCAGAAGCTTGAAGCAAGACCACTAACTTTCACCTTACACAAAAATTCACTCAACGTGGATTAAAGACTTAAATCTACGACCCGAAACCATCAAATTATTAGAGAGCATTGGAGAAACCCTGCAAGATATAGGTACAGGCAAAGACTTCTTGGAAAAGACCCCAGGAGCACAGGCAGTCAAAACCAAAATTAACATTTGGGATTGCATCAAATTGAGAAGTTTCTGTACTTCAAAAGAAACAGTCAGGAAAGTGAAGAGGCAACCGACAGAATGGGAAAAAATATTTGCAAACTATACTACAGATAAATGGTTGATAACCAGAATCTACAAAGAAATCAAGAAAATCCACAACAACAGAACAAACAACCCACTTACGAGATGGGCCGAGGACCTCAATAGACATTTTTCGAAAGAGGAAATCCAAATGGCCAACAGACACATGAAAAAATGTTCAAGATCACTAGCAATCAGAGAAATGCAAATCAAAACCACAATGAGGTTTCACCTCACCCCGGTGAGAATGGCTCACATCCAGAAATCTACCAACAATAGATGCTGGAGAGGATGTGGGGAAAAAGGGACACTAACCCACTGTTGGTGGGAATGCAAACTAGTTAAGCCACTATGGAAGTCAGTCTGGAGATTCCTCAGAAACCTGAACATAACCCTACCATACAACCCAGCCATCCCACTCCTTGGAATTTACCCAAAGGAAATTAATTTGGCTAATAAAAAAGCCATCTGCACATTAATGTTTATTGCAACTCAATTCACAATAGCTAAGACCTGGAACCAACCCAAATGCCCATCAACAGTAGACTGGATAAAGAAATTATGGGACATGTACTCCATAGAATACTATACAGCAGTAAGGAACAATGAAACCCAGTCATTTGCAACAAGATGGAGCAATCTGGAAAGCATCATGCTGAGTGAATTAAGCCAGTCCCAAAGAGACAAATTTCATTTGTTTTCCCTGATCGGTGACAACTGAGCACCAAAGGGGAAACCTGTTGAAGTGAAATGGACACTATAAGAAACAATGTCCTGATCAGCTCTTGTCCTGGCTCTAGATGTACAATGTAATACTTTATCCTTTTTAGTATTTGTTGTTGTTGTTCTAGTACTAGTGGTTGAACTCTGTAATTAACACACAATTATTCTTACGTGTTTAAATTTTAACTGAAAAGTGATCCCTGTTAAATTTCAGAGTGGAAAAAGAGAGGGAGGTGATGCACACTTTGGGACATGCACAATCAGTCTTGCCCCAAATGATGGAGTTAGAAATGTACCAGGGGATTCCAATACAATCCCATCAAGGTGGCATGTACCAATGCCATCTCACTAGTCCAAGTGATCAATTTCAGTTCAAAACCGATGGCTCTGATAGGTCTAAGAAACAAAGGGATCACACAAACAAGACAAGTGTCTGCTAATACTAACTGATAGAATCAAAAAGGGAGAGAAAGATCCAGCATGGGAAGTGGGATACACAGCAGACTCATAGAATGGCAGATGTCCTAAACAACACTCTGGCCTCAGAATTAGCCCTTAAGGCATTCGGATCTGGCTGAAGAGCCCATGAGAGTATTGTAGGCATGGAAAGCCAAGATACCATGGAAAAGAAAAAAAGAAGAAGACCTAAATGAAAGATCTCTGTGAGTGAGATCCCAGTGGAAAGAACGGGGCCATCAAAGAAGGAGGTACCTTTCTCTGAAGGGAGGAGAGAACTTCCACTTTGACTGTGACCCTATCGGAATAAGATCAAAGTCAGCGAACCCTAAAGGCTTCCATAGCCCTGGCAACTCATGACTAGAGCCTAGGGAGATTACTGACGCCATGAACAGGAGTGTCAAATTGTTAAGTCAGCAACAGGAGTCACTGTGTACTTACATCCCATGTGGGATCTGTCCTTAATGTGTTGTCTAATGTGCAGTGATGCTATAACTAGTACTGAAACAGTATTTTTACACTTTGTGTTTCTGCGTGGGTACAAACTGATGAGATCTTTACTAATTTTATACTGAATCGATCTTCTGTGTATAAAGATAATTGGAAACGAAAAAAAAAAAACCCTGGTGTTAAATTGGAAATGGCCTAGAAAATTAAATAATTTTTTAAAAAAATATTATGTAGGATCTCTGCCTTTAATGTGCTGTACACTCTTATTTAATGCTATAACTAGTACTCCAACAGTATTTTTTTTTTCACTTTGTGTTGCTATATGGGGGCAAACTGTTGAAATCGTTACCTAATATATACTAAACTGATCTTTTGTATATAAAGAGAATTGAAAATGAATCATGATGTGATTGGAAGGGGAGAGGGAGCGGGAAAGGGGAGGGTTGTGGGTGGGAAGGAAGTTTTGGGAGGGGGAAGCCATTGTAACCCATAAGCTGTACTTTGGAAATTTATATTCATTAAATAAAAGTTTAATAATAAATAAAAAAATTCATTTTCAATTATCTTTATATACAGAGGATCAATTTAGTATATATTAAGTAAAGATTTCATCAGTTTGCATCCACACAGAACATAAAGTGTAAAATTTAATACTTTATCCCTTTTAGTATTTATTTTGTTCCAGTTAATACTATTGGTTGAACTCTGTAACTAATACACAATTATTCTTAGGTGTTTAAATTTAACTGAAAAGTGATCCCTGTTAAATATAAGAGTGGGAATAAGAGAGGGAGGAGATGTACAATTTGGGACATGCTCAATCAGACTTGCCCCAAATGATGGAGTTAGAAATGTGCCAGGGGATTCCAATTCAATCCCATCAAGGTGGCATGTACCAATGCCATCTCACTAGTCCAAGTGATCAATTTCTGTTCACAATTGATCACACTGATAGGTCTAAGAGTCAAAGGGATCACACAAACAAGACTAGTGTCTGATAATACTAACTGATAGAATAAAAAAGGGAGAGAACGATCCAACATGGGAAGCAGGATGCACAGCAGACTCATAGAATGGCAGATGTCCTAAATAACAGTCTGGCCTCAGAATTAGCCCTTAAGGCATTTGGATCTGGCTGAAGAGCCCATGAGAGTATTTAGGCATGGAAAGCCAAGACACTCTGGCAAAAAAAAAAAAAAAAAAAAAAGTAAGCATGATTTTAAAGGGACAAGAATAGTTGCAGGGTGAAGTTAGAAACAAAACTCTACTCAATTGACAATTATGCAGATTCCAGGCTTTGTTCTGATGATGAAGCCAGGTGGAGGCCTCTTGACAATGGGGCTCAGTCAGGTGGGTCAAAGTCTGGCATTGTGAATCATCTCCCATGAGGAGGCTCCCATGAAAATTTTACTGTTTATCAGACTAACAGGTAATTCCCAATATTAGTGGATGGTTTTTGTTATATAAAAATATAAAGAAAGGAAAGGAAGGGAAAATACTTTATTACAAATTCCCCACTGTGAATTTTTTCATTTGATATATATGGTATAGGTTTGTCAACTCCATTCTGGCTACTTCCTGCTGATTGGGGGGAAAAGTAGGGGATTTTTGGAATGAAAAATGTTGACATAGTGAAGTACAGTCTTCCTTGGTTTCCCCCTCCAAGGAAGATCAAATCAAAGATATATGTTTAGCTCATCCAGGGAAGTCCAGGGTGTTAGTCTGGTGGAGGACTCATTTTTTTTTTTTTTTGGCAGATAGAATTAGACAGTGAGAGAGAGGGACAGAGAGAAAGGTCTTCCTTCTGTGGGTTCACCCCCCAAATGGCCGCTACGGCTGGAGTGTTGCGCCGATCCGAAGCCAGGAGCCAGGTGCCTCTCCTGGTCTCCCATGAGGGTGCCGGGCCCAAGCACTTGGGCCATCCTCCACTGCCTTCCCGGGCCACAACAGAGAGCTGGACTGGAAGAGGAGCAACCGAGACTAGAACCCGGTCCCCAATGGGATGTTGGCGCTGCAGGTGGAGGATTAACCAAGTGAGCCACAGTGCTGGCCCCATGGTGGAGGACTCTTCACAGTGGGGCTCAGCATCAGTTAGATGGAGGTTCTTTTGTGAGCTGGGTCAAAGTCCACCATTGCAATTCCTCTCTGCTCAAGAGGTTCCTGAAATTCTTATGTAAATATTACTATTCATTACACTAGTCACAGGTAATTCAAAATATCGGTAGCTGGTTTTCATTACATAAAAACAAGAAATGAAGGGAAAGGAATGCCTTAGTATGGTTGGATCACAATATTGCTCATCTATCTACTTCTGGGAACTTCACTGATCACATAGCCTTTGTTTGAGCTAGGTTGGGTCTAAATTCCTATTCCAGGCTCTTGTCTCTTAGAGAAGCATTCTCTAATGTGGGCATTGTTTAGGAAGAGTGGGCTAGGAGGGAAACAATGAGAGAGAGAGATTTTCAGTGCCTTGCTTGCTGTGGGAGCACAGGATGAAAGAGAGAGAGGGAGATGGAGACAGAGAGGGAGGGAGAAGGAAGGAGGAAGGAAAGAAGAAGAAAGGAAGGAAGGGAGATAGAGAGGAGGGAAGAGAGAAGGGAAAAAGGGAAGAGCGAGAGAGGGGAGAAAGTGAGGTGCCAGTGAGCTGTGGGCCTGACTAGAGTCATTCCAATTTGTCCCTTGATGTCCTCCTGTCACTCAATTTTGTCCCTGGGTGTCCTCTATTTTTTTTTTTTATTTTTGTAGCCAGTCCCACAACTGCTATCTACTCAAAAACTAATCTTGTAAGAATGCTATCTGTAAGGTTTGTTTATATTGTTCTGGGAAATGTGTTTGATGCCCCCAAGATAAGTGTAACCTTACTTGCTCTAGCTTCTGTAACAAATGCTTGGTTTTGTAATTAACTTTCAACAAGATGTGGTTTCTGTCTTTATAAGCTTACCCCTGAGCTCAATCTGGGCTGTATGATTTGGAGAGCACATGCCTCCATGCATCCAATGACTTTTAGAAATAAATTCGATAGTTTGGCCCTGAGACTTCGGCATGTTCTGTGACTCACTGTTCAGAATATAACAAGGGGGGAGGGCTGTGGGGAGAAGGCAGAAAAGAGAGAGACCACTCCCCATTGCTGAGCTTATTATGAACTTAGAAAGGGGAGTGGTTACGTGGTACCTCCTCCAGGTCAAGAGAGTTACATTCTGAGGAGGGGTTCATTTGACTGACAGATAGATTGTTGTACCTGAGCAAGTGCAAACCGAGGAGCAACACACATTGACAAAATTTGATGGTCCTTTATTGCTGGTGGTGGAGAGCAGTCTCACGCCCTAACGAACTCTCAACCCCAAAGCCCAAAGCAACAGGGTTTATATATAAAGGCAAAAACCACAAAATTGGGAGGGGAATAGATGGTTACCAGGGTCAAGCTAACCTAAAGGCTATGCAAAACTAATATCAGTTATAATCTTAATAATACCACTTACAATTTTAACGATTTCAATTATAATCTTGACATTAGGCTGGCGCTGCGGCTCACTAGGCTAATCCTCCACCTGCGGCACTGGCACCTAGGGTTCTAGTCCTGGTCGAGGTGCCAGATTCTGTCCTGGTTGCTCCTTTTCCAGTTCAGCTCTCTGCTGTGGCCCAGGAAGGCAGTGGAGGATGGCCCAAGTGCTTGGGCCCTGTACCCGCATGGGAGACCAGGCTCCTGGCTCCTGGCTTCAGATTGGTGCAACATGCCAGCTGTAGTGGCCATTTGGGGGGTGAACCAACGGAAGTAGACCTTTCTCTCTGTCTCTCTCACTGTATAACTCTGCCTGTCAAAAAAAAATCTTGGCATTATTCTAGGTATTGGCCTAAGTCATATGTAGGACATAGACAAATTACAATCATAGCTTTAACCCAGGTACAGAGTGGTCTCATGTCCTAAAGACCTCTCAACCCTGAAGCCCAAAGCAACAGGGTTTATAAAGGCAAAACCCACAAAATCTGGAGGCGAATACTTGGTTGCCAGGATTGGGGGGAATACACAGTTACTAGGGTCAAGCTAACCCAAAAGCTATGTGAAACTAACATCAATTATAATCTTGCAATACTAGTTATAACCTTGACATGAATCCCGGTATTGGCCTAAATCATACGTAGGACATAGACATATTACAAACATCATTAATCCAGGTGCAGCCCATCTGTTTTTAAGCTTGAGCAATCATGCCAGGGGGTTTCTATGCTTTGCCAAGTGTGATGTAGGGGACTGCTATTGTCTGAGTGCTTTAGATCATAGTTTCAGACCAGAGTCTCATGGTGGAGGGGGGCTTTCTCAAAATGGAGTCTCAAGTGCTTCAAAATGGAGTCCCTACTGTCAAAGTGTAAGTTCAGTATGGACAGGATTACATAGGGCAGGGGAGGTGTGGCTTGCAGCTCATGACACTAATCAAGCTATCTACCTTGAATATCAGCTTTTGACCGAATCACCTATTTTGCTCTTTGGCCAGGAAAGTGTTTTTTTAAAAAATTTTTTCAGATTTTTTTTTTAATTGAAAGAGTTACAGAGATAGGAAGAAATACAGAGAAAGTGAGAGAAAGATAGATAGATAGAGAGAGAGATATCTGCCATCTGCTGGTTCACTCTCCAAAAGGCCACAATGGCCACGGCTGGGAGAGGCTGAAGCTAGGAGTCAGGAGCTTCTTGCAGGTCTCCCACATGGGTGCAGGAGTCCAATTACTTGGGCCATCTTCCACTGCTTTCCCAGGCCATTAGCAGGGAGCTGGATTGGAAGTGGAACAATTGGGACTTGAACTAGCGCCCACAGGGGATGACAGCATCACAGGAGGTGGTTTTACCCACTGAGCCAAAAATCCTGGCCCCTGGGGAAGTGTTTTTAAAACAAACATTGTATTCCCACACTATTCAAAATCTCAGTGGGCATGAGGTGTTAGTGTCTAGCTCCAGGTATTTTGCAACCTTCCTTAATGATGCTTCTATACCAGAGATTCCTAGAACACTTTTAAGTGAATTACAGCTATTTGCATGACAATCAGCAGTTTTCTCAATGTAATGATAGATATGGCCCAAACAAGTAAATGCACCTTGGTTTCTCTGTATATAAGGCTGAAGCTTCATATTTATCTTATTGCCACCAGCTGTTTCCCAGTTTTTCAAACGCAGATCTTTTTTTTACAGTTTAAAAAAATTTGAGACGCAAACACACACACACACACACACACAGAGTGACAGAAGGAAAGAGAGATACAGAGAGTTCTCCTCTTCACAGATTTATTCCTTATGTGTCCCCAAAAGCTAGGGCTGGGCCAGATACCTGCCTGGAACCTGGAATGCAATACAAGTCTCCTATGTGGATAGCAGGCACTCAATGGCATGAGCCATCACCACTGCCTCCTAGGATCTGAATGCAGAGCTTCTAAATGTTAAAATATGTGTAGTGTTCAACCTTATTTTAAGGGTGTTCTCTCTCTGAGCTTAGGAAATCAGGAAACATTCTCCCTTTGTTGTTTAACATGAACAAGTCCAGCAGAATCACAGATTTTGAAATGTGGTATTTGTGAGAACTTTACCATGGCCCTATTACTTGGTTAGCTTTGTAGCTCATATTCTTGGACAGGTAAAATTCAGTTGCCTCAAAAATTAGTGCCTAAAATATGCCTCAGAGGTGAATTGACTCTATTGCTAATTCATCTCTTTCTGGGGATATATCATATGACCCAACTTCCTACTTCGTCATATGCAGTTTGGCCAGGAATGCATTTTGAAAACAAGTCTCTCTTCACACATTATCCAAAATTTTAGTGGGTACAGAGTGTTAATGTCCAGGCCCAGGTGTTTATCACTAATTTTTACTTTGTCTTTTATCAAAGAAAAGCCTAATATGCTTCAAATCAGACAGATAGTTATAGGACAGTGTGCATTTCTGGATTTATTTATTTATTAAAGATTTATTTATTTATTTGTGAGGCAGAGTTACAGACAGAGGGAGAGACAGAGAGGTCTTCCATCTACTGGTTCACTGGTTCATTACAGCCCAAATTGCTGTAATGCTAGAGCTGGGCTGATCCTGTTGGGAAATATAAACCAAAATTTAATATTTTTGGTTCTTGCCTTAAGTTTAGAGAATTCTAAGCTCAGGCACAAATGAGACAGGCAACATGATAAAACTCAGGATTTATTTGGGGAAGTTAGAGAAATACACAGGAATATGAGAGCTTTATTAAGGGAGAGGAGCCCAAGGAGGGTAAACCAGGAGTTCCCTACCAGTCCTTTACCTGGGGGCCAGTGAGGGAGGGCATGTGGGCAGGAGAGTAGCCATGGCAGGTGGCATGGGAGAGTAGGCATGAGCAGTGGTCAAATGGGGAAAGGGCTCAGCTCTTATCCATTTCCAAAAGGGGAGTGGTTACATCTTCTGATTGACAGGTGGGTGGATACAGGTGAGATCAGGTAGGGTGCTTGAGATCATGCAGGGGGCAGTGGATCTGTGACCTCCAATTAATGAGCCTAATCCTATCTCCCTGATTGGGTCAAGTCCCATATCCTTCTGAAGCTAGGCACCAGGACCTCCTTTTGGGTCTCCCACATGGGTGCAGTAGCCCAAGCACTTGGGTCATCTTCTACTTCCACTTCTTTCCCAGGTCACTAGTAGGGAGCTGGATTGGAAGTGGAGTAGCGGGAACTGGAACTGGTACCCATATGGGATGTTGGTGCCACAGGTGGAGGTTTAACATATTATGCCACAGTTCTGGCCCCAGCTTTCTGGATTTAATGGCAAATACAACTCAAAGTTAATGCAAATAGCCCCAGTTTCTCTCTGTATAGGACCAAGTTTCTCACTTATTTAACTGCCATCAACATATGCCCACTCTTTTGAAAGATTTTCTCAGTGTTGAAATATGACTTCATCAACTTAAAACTCTTCTCACTGGGGATTTTAGGAAATTAGATTTTTGTCTTTATTGTGGTTTGGTGTGGACACCTCCAGAAGAATGAGAAAAATCTGCAAAAATTTATATCTCTTTAGATGGTACTTCTGAGAACTTTCTCTTGGCCCTAGTACTTGGCCAGCTATGCAGCCTGGTGTTTTGGACAGGTCCAATTCACATTCCTAAACACAAATTCCTAGTTCATTTCCAAACAGAATCAAAGTCTCAATCAATTTTACTGCTCATCTATCCACTTTTGGGGACTTCACTAATTGCATGATTTTTATCTGTTTTCCTACATTCCCACTGATTGTTTGGTCAGGAAAGCCTTTTTAAAACAAATATATAAAAAATATGTTTCTGTTGCAACTTTCTCTGAAACTCCAGCAGACTTTGGTTGTTAGTTCCCAATCCCACATGTTTCTCATCATTCCTTAAGAAGCTTCAATCCTAGAGCAACTCAGAAGCCTTTGGAACCAGTCAGGGATATTTGCATGACAACTAGCAACTTTTTCAATGTGATGGCTATCAAATCCCCAAAGGAATACAGAGTCTTGGTTTCTCCTGATATAGAACTGAGGTTTTCAATTGCCCTCTTGTCATCAGCACTTGCTAACTATTTTGAACAAAAAGTTCTCAATGCTGAAATATGCCTGATGTTCACAGAATTATAAGTATACTTGCCTTCATCGGGGATTCTGGGAAATCAGATTTGTTGTTTGACATGAATATTTCCAGCAAAGTAAGAAATTTTGAAGAAGTTTTGATCTTCTTAGCTGATAGTTTTGAGACCTTTACATGGCACTGGTTCTTTCTCAGCTCCGTTCCTTAGCCAGATACAATTCACAATACCCAAACAATCACACAGCTTGAACAGACTCTACTGGTCATCTTTCCACTTCTGAGGACTTCACATTGCAGAGGGGAGGGCAATTGCAGAGTGGGTTTTGTAGGTTCTTTCTCTCAGCTTAGTATAGAAATAAAAAACCAAGAAACAATCTGCAAAGAATCAGAAACTTTTGTTTGATTGACAAGTGACAGTAAAGCACTTGGTCTGAGAGGAGAGCAGGTAGGGTGCCTGAATGGGACACTGGCTTTCAGGAAGTGCCCAGGGTTTTTAAGGCATTACTATCTGTTCATTAGGTCATTCTGTTGGGGGTACCCATTGGATGGGGGGTTCATATACTGTATGTTGATTGGCTTGGGGCTCCTGTAGATAGTGGGGATATCTTGAAGACAGACTGATTCTCATTAGGGGCTCAGTCCACTCCTGTGCTAGCTTTGGGTGGAAGATTGCAACTAACTTGAAGATGTGATTTATTTATTTATTCATTTATTAAAGATTTATTTATTTATTTGAAAGAGTTACACAGAAAAGGAGAGGCAGAAAGAGAGAGAGAGAGCTCTTCCATCCGCTGACTCACTCCCTAGATGGCTGCAACAGCAAGAGCTGCACCGGCCTGAAGCCAGGAGCCAGGAGCTGCTTCTAGGTCTCCCACATGGGTGCAGGGACCCAAGGACTTGGGCCATCTTCTACTGCTTTCCCAGGCCATAGCAGAGAGCTGGATGGGAAGAGGAGCAGCCGGGTCTCAAACTGGCGCCTATATGGGATGCCGGTACTTCAAGCCAGGGCTTTAACCTGCTGGGCCACAGTGCCAGGCCCGAAGATGTGATTTAAAACCACAAGGTCACACCTGCAGCACAAGAAGCTAGAGTGGAGGAGATGCTGGCAGGTCTGGAAACTAGCTCTCCAGCCACAGTTGGCAGCCTGTGTGTGAAGGACATTCTACCTACATCTGAGGGGCCCACAGACCCCTAGCCGCACTGGATGGCCAAACAGATCATAATGTCTTTGACTTCCTATGGTTTGGTCAGGAAAGCATTTCCTTATGGTTTATTTATTTATTTATTTGGAAGTCATAATTACACAGGGAGAAAGAAGAGACAGGCAGTGTGTACGAGATAAGACTAAAAGAGAATGCTTCCCTACCCAGTGGTCCCCTTTATGGGATAAGGGTGATATTGTAATTGAATATACAAGTCAGGGGAGTTTGGGTGGGTTTTAGTGCATTGAAATCCTCTGGAAAAGTTTTATGGTATCTTTGCATGGAGTTTAGCTTGCAAATGCTCATCATGGAGTCTTCTCCTTCCTGGTCCTGGCAGAGACCCAGGTGCATCATGAGAAAGTGAGTATACTGGACTGGCATGAAAGGGGGTGGATTTAGAGTGTAGGACTAGAGACAAAAACTATAGAAAAATTATCCACATCAATTTTCTAGAACTCTCTGTCTTTTCTGGACCCCATATAATTTCTACCTCAGAGATTTTTGTCCCTTAACCTTTATAGGAGGTTAAAAGGGAAGCTCCATTTTCCATATCAGTTTCATGCTGAAATAAAGAAAAGAATTGCATTGAAGCTGTTGGTGGAAATATATGAATATGGGACACAGATCACCTTCAATTAGTAGAAAATAAATGGTGTCACCTGCAGTGGAATGAAAACAGGGGTCCATATTCACATGAAATTCAGTCCTTCCTGTGCAGTGTTTTGAAAAAGTAAATGCAGAGCTGGCACTGTGTTGTAGCAGGTAAAAGAGCTGCCTGCAGTGCCAGTATCACATATGGGCTCCGGTTCAGGTCCCAGCTGCTCCAATTCCAGCTCTCTGCTGTGGCCTGGAAAAGCAGTAGAAGATGGCCCGAGTCCTTGGGCCCCTGCACCCACACAGGAGACCTGGAAAAAGCTCCTGGCTCCTGGCTTCAGATCAATACAGCTCTGGCCAGTTGTGGCCATCTGGAGAGTTAACCAGCACATGGAAGACCTTTCTCTCTGCTGCTCCTTCTCTGTGTGTGTAACTCTGACTTTTAAATAAAAAAAAAAAGTAAACTCACCATGGTGGTACTGGAAAAAAAGATTCAAGGCCGCATATTCAAATGGAATTCTTGTAACTTCTGACACATAACCATGAAAAATTGTGTGAAATTATAAGATTGTGAGAGGGCTTCATTCTAAAAAAATGAACATTTTGTAATTTTTCTTGAGAAATGAGAAGATACTCTCAGCCTGTTTGTGTTTGATAGAAAAAATTGCAAAAAATGTCACTTTGGTAAGCACTGAGAGGCAAAATGAGAAGGAAGAGCCAGAACACAGAAAATTATTATCTGATCATTTGGAGGATAAAATGGAGTGCTACCAGGAGTTGAGTTCTTTGGTGAAAAATAACTTTCTCATCAGTATTTTGCAAAATAAATGGAACTAACCCAGGAAAGGCCGGAATAAGGATTATCATGTGGAGAATTCAGACACATTTATTGGGATTTCTGACAATATAAAGGGAACCACTAGAAAGTCACCACAAGTCCAGATATGGACTACAAATAGGAAATAAATCAAAATATTTGGCAGTTTCCCATGAGAGTAAGCATCTTCAGTTTGGGAGTATAGGAAAAAAATTGAGCCGCAAAATATGCCTTTATTTTTATAAAGTAAGGACCCTGGGCAACTGCAATGCTGGGACATCTGTGATGAAGGAAGTCATCCTGACACTGTTCATATCTTAATGGTGCCATTATTTGGCACCTGTTATCAAAAGGGCCTATTGCTAAATAAATGGTTATTTTAGCATATAGGTTGTGCTGTGGATTAGGGGGATAAAACCTAATGGGATTAGAAACTGCTACAACTGAAGTGAATTTCCTAGATCAAATCTCTCAGTAAAGCCTAATTACAGGTTGATTGAAAACATCTGTCTCTTGTCCCAGCTGCATCAGGTGAGGAACATAGAAGAGCAAGATAAGCCAAGAAATAAAGAAAGGAACTGCCCTAAAGCCCTTGGTGGACATACATGAATGTGAGACACAGATCACCTTACATTCTATGAAAATAGATTTGTCACCTTCATAAAAATATAAACAGGGATCTGGATTCATATGAACATCAGTACTTCCTGGGTAGTTCTTTGAAAAGCAAAGTAAACCTCACATGGTCATCTTGGAAGAACAATATTTAAGACTAAGGAATCAAATGGAATGCTTGAAATTCCTGACTCCAAATTAGGAAAATATTGTAGGAAATTCTACAGATTACTCCCAAGATGTCTTCATTACATATAAAAACATAGAAATCTAGTTGTTATGATTTTTTCTTGAGGAGTTGTTTCTGGTGACTGTGTGGGGGCATGATAGACATCTAAAAGCAGAATGAACTTTCCCATCAACAGGCAAGGTTTATAGATTCATGAAGAGGGGAAACTCTTTGAGAAACAGGAAAAGAATCTTCTCAGATTTATATTTGGATTTTGTTGTGATTAAGCACCTTGTCTCAAAGCTGCCCATTTTGAAGCAGTTGACACACAGATCCTGGGAGTGATTCTGTGGTGCTGCAAGTTGAAAGCTTCCTCAGACAGGTTGGAAAACAGTAATAGTTGGGTGGAGTAATTCAGAACAGATAATTCCCTCAAAATGACTAATGAAGGCCATTCATAAATTGCTTTGGCTCGGCCTAGCCATCCCAGGAAAGAGTTGAGAGGGGTTAGAAGAGAGATAATGTGTGGAAAATGCAACCTTTGTAAAAACTGAGAGGCAAAACCAGAAAGTAGGAGACAGGACATAGGAAATATATTGTCTGAAAATTTGAATGCAGAACGTTGAATGCTACCAGGGCTGGGGTTCTTTGGTGGAAAAAAGTCATTTCCTGAAGAGTGTTTTGCAAAATGAATGGAACACACTCAGGAAATGCCTGAATAGAGATTTTCATGTGGAGAACCCAGATGTTGTTTTGAATTCATGACATAAAAAAAGAAACACCTAAAAGTTATTCCATGATCTTAGTGAAGAATGGGACTTGGAATGGGAGAGGGTGGAGGAGGATGGGTGGGAGAGTGGGTGGGAGGGTGAGTATGGTGGGAGGAATCACTATATTCCTAAAGTTGTACTTATGAAAGGCATGGAGTTTGTATTCCTTAAATAAAAGTTTTTGAGGCCAGTGCTGTGGTGCAGCAGGTTAAAGCCCAGGCCTGAAGCTCTGGCATCCCTAAGGGTGCCGGTTCTAATCACGGCTGCTCCTCTTCTGATCCAGCTCTTTGCTATGGCCTGGGAAAGCAGTAGAAGATGGCCCAAGCGCTTGGGCCCCTGTACCCACATGGGAGACCTAGAAGAGGCTTCTGGCTCCTGACTTCGGATCAGTGCAACTTGGGCCATTGCGGCCATCTAGGGAGTGAACGAGCGGATGGAAGACCTCTCCCTCTCTCTCTCTACCTCTCTGTGCAACTCTGTCTTTCAAATAAATAAAATAACTCTAAAAAAATAAAAGTTTTCTTATTTTGGGGGGAAAAATAAAGAGCCCAACACTCAGGTCTGGCATATTTGACTGCCACCCAGCAGAGTGATTAATTCACAGTTTCCCCAACCTTCCATCCTTGTTCCATCTTCACTCATCTTCACAGTTTGTGACATACCTGTCTACCTCTTGTTGCATTATTTGCTTAATAATGGAATAATAATAATTATAAATGGATGCCCTAAAAAGTCATCCCAAGTCTAGATCTGGAGATAGATTGAGGCCATCAATAGCAAATAAATCCAAATGTTTATCAGTTTCTCATGCTAGCAAGCATCTCAAGGGTTTGGGATATAAGAAACACTATGAGTAGTAATGCATTCCTTTAGTTTAATGGGCAAGGGCCCTGAGCAGGTACAAAACTGGGTTGTCTGAGATGCAGAAAGTTATCTTGACTCCATTCATGTTTTAATGGTGTTACGATATGACACCTATTCTCAAAACTGTATATTGACAGATAAATGATTCTTTTGGCACATAGATTGTGCTGTGTAGCTTGGAAATGAATGCCTAATGGACCATGATAAATTTAATTTCTGGGCACAATCCTACCCTTCATTAAAACATTATTAATGGTTGATGGTAAACATCTTGGGCTTGGACCAATCATCACAGGCAGGGAAGGATGGAGGAGCAGAAAAATACAAGAAAAACAAAGAAATTCCATCGTGTGCTTATTGGAATTATATGGATATGGGTCACAGATCATCTTTCAGTCATTGAAGTTAAATGGTGTTACATGCATTGGAACATAAACAAACAGGAGTCCAGATTTATTGAAAAGCCTAACTTCCTGAGCAGTATTTTGAAAATAATCAAGCATAGTAGTACAGGAAAAACATTTTTATGGACAATGATTGAAATGGAAAGCCTAATATCCCTGACCTAAGACCATGAAAACCTTGGATTGAACTATGGATTGCTCTTGAGAAGAGTTAATTCCATAAGAGGAATATACTGTTTGGCATTTATTATTGAGGAAAATTTCAGTAGCCCCTGTGCAGCATAGATATCAAACAGAAGAATGTACCTGTCAGTGGACAGGAAAGATTCAAGTTCCATTTTTCCTGAAGAGGGGAAATGTCTGAGAAATAGGAAGAGACTCTGAGGTTGAGCATGTTTTTGTTGAGATGGTGCCTTTTAGGCACCTATTCTCAAAGTTGCCCTTTTTCCAGTAATAGGTTTTTAAAGCCACTAGGTGGCACTGTAGTGCTGCAATGTGGGAGCCACATCAGCCAGGATAGGGAACAAGAGGAACTGGTTGCAGTAATGCAAAATAAACCAATCCCTACTTAAAACCTCATTAAGGCAAATTAGAAACTGATATGTGTCAGCCTAACCATCCCAGTAAAGAGTTGGGAGGCAGCCGAAAAGTGACAAAATACAGAGGCAAAATCAGAAGGTAGAAAAGATAACATAGAAAATATATTCTCTGCAAGTTTTGATGGGTAAGGTGGAAAGCTATCACAAGTTGGGCCCTTGATGAAATATAGCTTACTGTACAATTTTTTGCAAATAAATAGAACACAGTTAGGAAAGGATAAAGTAAGGATTCAGATACAGGACCAGCGCTGTGGCGCAGCAGGTTAATGCCCTGGCCTGAAGCACTGGTATCCCATATGGATGCCAGTTCTAGTCCTGGCTGCTCCACTTCTGATCCAGCTGTCTGCTGTGGCTTGGGAAAGCAGTGGAAGATGGCCAAGTCCTTGGACTCCTGCACCTGCGTGGGAGACCTGGAAGAGGCTCATGGCTTCAAATTGGCACAGCTCTGGCCATTGCAGCCAATTGGGGAGTGAACCAATTCATGGAAGACCTCTCTTTTTCTTCCTCTCCTCTCCCTGTGTAACTCTGACTTTCAAATAAATAACTAAATCTTAAAAAAAGAATTCAGATACATGATTTAGGATTTCTGGCAGAAAAATAAGGAAAACCTATAAAGTCATCCCAAGGTCAGATTTGGAGCCATATTGAGACCACAAGTAGCAAACAAGTCTAACTTTCAGCAGTTTCTATGAGAGTAAGCATTTCAGGTTTTGTGGATACAGGAAACACCAAAAGTAGCAATATATGCCTTTGGTTTAATGAGCAAAGGTACTTGGGCAGCTACAAAACTGGGATATCTAACTAGCAAGAAGCAACTCTGACCTGGCTGATATTTTTATGGCGTCATGATTTGGCACCTATTCTCAAAACTTCTCATTGCCATTAAAAATGATTCTTTCAGTATATAGGTTGTTCTGAGGAGCATAGGGATGATAGTCTAATGAGTCAGAAAGAGGAACTGATGCAGATGAACTGAATTTCTGGGCATAAACCAATCCTTTATTGAAGCCTAATTAAAGTCAATTAGAAATCGACTACCAATCCCAGAAAATAGTTGAAAGTATGAAAAAAGAGACAAAATCAGAAAAATTCCACATTGGCATCATTGGGAGGTAAAATCTCAATGTAGGAGAAAGAACAAAGGGAATACATTTCCTGAATTTTGTATGGACAAGGTGGCATCCTGTCAGGGCTGGGTTATTTGGAGAGAAGTAACTTCCTGAGCAGTGTTTTGCAAAATAAATGGAACACACTTAGGAAAGACTACAGTAGTTATTATTAAGTAGAAAATTCAGGCATATTGCTAAGAATTCGTGACAGTAAAAAGGAAAAATCTAGAAAGTCATCCCAAGTCCCAATTTGGATACATAATGGGCAACAATTTCAGACATTTTAGTAGTTTTCCATAAGAGTAAGCATCGCAGGGGTTTGGAGTACGGGAAATATAGAAATTATGAATATTTGCCTTTTATTTAATAGTTATTGCTCCTGGGAAGCTGCAGAATTTGAATGTCTGAGATACAGGAAGTTATCTCAATTGTATTTATGTTTTAATGACTGATGATTTGGAATCTATTCTCAAGAATACTCATTGTAAGATAAATGGTATTCTCAATATATAAATTATGTTATGCAGCAAGAAAATGAGACTAATGAGTCAGAATGAGAAAGTGTTCCAGCTGCAGTGAAATTCTAGGAACTAACCCCACCTTAAAGCCTAACTGAGCATTAATGGGAAACATCTGTTGCATGACCCAGGTAAGACGGATGGGGAGCAAGATAAGGCAAGATATATAGAAAGGAATTCCATTGAAACCCTTGGTGGAAATACATGAAAATAGAACACACATCATTTTTGATTCATGGAACACAAATGAAGTCACATGCATTATAATGTATTCAGGAGTCTGGGTTTCTGTGAAACACTTTCCTTCCTGTGCAGTGTTTTGAATAATAAAGTAAACTACCCATAGAAATCCTGGAAGAAAAACAAATATCTCCAAAGATTCAAATGGGTTGCTTAAAATTTGTGAGCCAAAAGAGGAAACTCTAAGGATCAATCTTGATTGGTCTTCATTCCATGAAAGGAAAAGTCATAAAAGTAATTTGTATTATTCTTGAAGAGAATTTTCTGGATCCTCTGTGTGTGAACCATTATTAAACAACAGAATATACTTTCATGTGAACAGTTAAGGTTCATGTTCATTTATTCATGAAATAGGGAACCATATGAGAAACAGGAAGAGCTTTGGAGCCTGATTCTTTTGGAAGGGTGCCAAGAATAGGCATCCATTCTCAAAGTTGCCCAATTTCATGCAGTTGGTTCACAAGTCTCTGAATGACATTGTGGTACTGCAAGTTAGAAGCATGAGCAGAAAGGATGGCAAATAGCCAGAGCTGGCTGGAGTAATAAACAAACCAGTTCATACTTAAAACATTATGAAGGTCAGTAAGAAATTGTTGTGTCTTGGCTTACCTTGCCCAGTGAAGAATTGAATGGAGGTAAAAAGAGAGAGAGAAAATGCCTCTTTGTCAAGTACTGGGAGGCAAAACCAGAAAATAAGATACAAAACACAGAAAATGTATTGTCTGCTAATTTAGATGGCAAAGGTGGAATGTTACCAGGGGTTATGTTCTGTGGTAAAGAAAATAAATTCTGGGTCTGTATTTTGCACAATGAATGGATGCTGAGGAAGCCCAGAATAGGGATCTCTATGTAGATGATTGAGGCAGTATGTACCTTCTCATCAACAGGCATAGTTCATGTTTATTTAGCCCTGAATAGAGGAACCATTTGGCAAAAAGGAAGTGAATCTGGGACTGTTTCTTTTTTTAAGATTTACTTATTTGAAAGGCAGAGTTACAGACAGAGAGGGAGACACAGAGAGAGGGAGAGACATTTTCTATCTGCAGATTCACTTTCAAGATGGCCACGATAGTCAGGACTAAGTCAACATGAAGCCAGGAGCTTCATCTGGGTCTCTGACCAGGGTTGCAGGGGTCAAACACTTGGGACATCTTCTGCTGCTTTTCTCAGGCCATTAACAGAGAGCTAGTTCAGAAGTGGAGTAGCTGGGACATGAATTGGTACCCAAATGGGATGCCAGAATTGCAAATGACAGCTGTATTGCTACATCACAATGCCAGCCTCCAGAGATTGCTTCTTTGGAATGGTGTGGTGATTAGGTGCCTACTCTCAAAACTTATCATTTTAAAGCAATTGGCTTTTGTTGCTTGTCCTGCAAGGTTGCACTGCTGGGGAGAGCAGGATGATAATGTCCTTCCCAGAAGTAGCACCGGGGTCAAGTTTTGGTGAACATGTCTGTCTTTATTTACAGGCATGTATACTTTTAAAGAGCAGGTAGAAGGGGCATAACTAATCCAAGGCAACACTAATATTATAGGACAGAACCAACACTGGTACCAATATGCCTCTCCAATCAGCTTGAAGGTAGGGTAGCTTTCCAGGTAGGGCCTGGGCCACACCCGGAAGCAGTCTACCTGATTGGCAGAAGGTGGAGGTGGGGA
This sequence comes from Lepus europaeus, assembly GCF_033115175.1. NCBI lineage: Eukaryota > Metazoa > Chordata > Mammalia > Lagomorpha > Leporidae > Lepus > Lepus europaeus. The sequence goes on from NC_084841.1 coordinate 60,859,985, forward strand.
GAAATGTACCTGGGGCTCCCACCACCTGCCAGCTGCCACGCTGGGGGGTCCATCACAGGAGGCATGGTGCAACATGCCCTCAACCTTCTGCGTGGGCAGGGTAGACATCTTCACGGGATCACCCACATCTCCCCTCTTTGTTTTAGGGTGAGCATGAGGAGCACCCAGCACAGGGATTATTGGCAGGGAGGAAAAAGAAGGGCAAAGTGAAAAAAGGACAGGCCCACCATGTTTCAGGCCTTTTTGATTTGCAGGTGGGTGTACAGTAGTGATCAGGCAGGGGCCTGAAATCACACAGGGGGAGTGGTGAAGGTGTGGTGAAGGTATGGTCTTACAGCTCACAAACCTATATATCTGCCTACATCATTTCTCTTTCAGAAACTGCATTCACTTAATCCTAAGGGATGTTGAAGGGTGAAGAATCATCACGTCTTCTATAGCTGTTTCCTGCTTGTGAGGGTGTAGTGCAGGCCCTGCCTGTCCTGGATCTGGAAGTCTCTCCCTATCCCATCAAACAAATTTGCCTTGTGAGCTGGAGCGGTTTTGGTCACCACCAATGTCTGCATCCCCTGCATGGTCAGTTACTCCCAGAAATTGAGTTCTGAAACATATAAGTTTGTCAATTAGCATGGACAAAACTGGAACAAGACCAACTGTAAGTGGAGTGTCCCTTTAAAATGAAAAGAACATATTTTCTAGATTCCCAGATAGTGGTTTGTGATAGACTATAAGTTCATTTAGCTTGAGTATAGAGAATTATAATAGAAGAACCCATTAGGAGTTTTATTGTCAATAACAATTCCCAGAGAGAATCAAAAGAGGCAGCTTCAGCATGTCTGCCTTAAAGTGCAGCAGTTTTGATGTGATGAAGGCAAAAACATTACTTAACTTTTTGCTTAAGATCTCGGGCTTACAGGAATAATCAGGCATGTCTTTTGAGTTCACCTGTGAAGACTTAAGAGTAGAAGTTTACTTGGATCTGCTCTCCTCTCTCCTCTCCTCTTCTCTCTTTTCTCTTTGCTAGTTCCTCTCCTCTCTGTTTTTCTCTTATACTCTCTTTCTCTCTTTTTCCTTCACCGCCCCTTCACTCCGGTCTGTAGGGTGTTCCCCAATAAACCCTTTCCCTTACTCTGGTGTCCAGTGTGTTTTGCGATGGCTAACATTAATATATAACATTGGTGCCGTGACTCAGATAGCCTCATATTGGTAACCCAGCATCCCCCAGTCCTCTGGGGTCCTGGATTTCTGCCTGTCGCAAAGCACACCTCTGGAACTATTTCCAAGCCACCAAACGCTCTGCGATCTCCATCCACACATCGGCCTTCCAAATTTTGAGGTAAGATGCGGAACGGGAAACTCTGGCTCTCACTACTTGTCTACTGAGTTGTGGTCTACTCTCATCTACATTCATCTGAGGCTTTTCTACTCAAGTCCAAGGTCGTAGTGCTAGACACCACAACTCCTACTTAAGGCCTTTAGCCTCTATGGACACTGTGTCCAGGCAACAGTGGGTGCGAGTGACGACTCCATCTCTGTTCACCTCTTTACAGGCTAGGCCCTGGGCTCCAGCGGGCGCTTGGGTGATGACCCCGCCTTCTGCTCCCATATTCTCTCGCTAGTCAGATAGCTGGGATGCAAAGACACTTGCAATCCATGGATCTGACTCTACAGGTTGCAATGGGAACTTTTCTCGAACCGCGTTCCATCTGATGGTCCCTCTCAAATTGGCCCCAGCCTGCAAAAAGCAGCCCCTCCATGGTGGCGCATTTGGCCCTGCGGGATCGGAAGTTGGAGTAGTTTGACCCTGATAACATCTTTATCACTTCCGTGAGTGTTCGGGAAAATGGAAGGAGATTCCATAAGTTCAAGCCTTTTCCTATCTTCGAACTAAACCTTCCCTGTGTACTTCTTACTCTCCCACTCAAGTCCTTCTGGTCTCCAAGATTCACACTAGGGGGCAGAAGCCTGAGCAAAAAATCCTTTCTTCTGCCCCATCCTGTTCCTGCCACTACCACAACCTCCTTTGATCCTGCAGATGAATCTCCCCTTATCGCTCCAATCTACAGGCACTAGCTCAGCCACCTCCTGAGGCCTCAGCGGCTGAAGTTCCAGCACCATTATTCCACATGGCAGCTGGGGAATCCACCATCAGCTCCGGCCCTGGCTGCATCATCACCTCCCCCTCCTGCCAAATTCCAGGGGGCAGTATCAACCTCTTCTGTCCTATCTCAAGCCCCTTGCTCATCTATTCCTCAAAGCCATTCTTTGCCCATGTGTACTTCCTCCCTAGCTCCTACCCCCACTCTCACTGTATCTTCCTCTCCCACCTAGGAATTCTTTATCTCAGAACCAGTCCAGGCCCAAAGTCTACTATCTCTGTCTTAACGGTTTGGGAATGGCTGTCTCCATGGTCTCCAACTGGTCTTTTGTCCCTCTCTAGTCCCAGTCTTACCATAAGAATAGCAAGGGAATGGTAGTCCCATCCTTTTGGGCTCCCTGCTTATTGAGAAACAAATTAGGTATCCCACCCTTCTGAGGGCTCTTGTGTTTTATCATGAGCAAGCCAGACAGGAGAATCAGATTTCCTTCGAGGACCTGGCTCACTGTAATTTTTCTTTAAATCTAGGAATACCACTACCTTTGAAACTATTGCTTTGTAACTTGCTGTACTTATTTTGCAATTTATTTTAACAGGTTTCTGAAAGGGCTAATCGAGAGACAAAATGGAGAAACTAAGGCTAACCGCATTCTCTTGCTTCTGTATGAGTTGGCTAAGCTTGCAAAAATGTGATATCTTTAGAGAACAGGGAAGGACGGAAAGTCCCCGACCCTTATCTTGTGACATACCAAGGTCTTACTGCCACCCCCCGCCCTGCAACCCCTTATCCTGTTGTGACATACCAAGGTTTTACTACCACCCTCGTCCTTGCTTGCTTAAGCTGATAAGAAAAACCGCAAGGCATGAACAGCCTGTAACCACCCCCATCCCAAGCCCCTTACCCAGTAACCATTAACATATCCAATGAAGCTTTAAATATCCAGTAAAGCTGACGTTCGGGGCCGCTCTCTCTCTGCACTACACTAGAGGGTGCTATTGAGACGGCCCATTTGCAAATGAAATAAACTTTCTCTTGCTATTGCATCGGTTGGAGTGGAGTCTGTGTTTCTGGGGTCCGGTCAATTTGTGGGACGCCTGCTTAAGGGGTCTTACATTTCTTGGGGGCTCGTCCGGGATTTGAAACCCCAGATCCACCCTCCATCTCCCAATCAGAGGTAAGTCTTTTCTGTTTTATATATTTTCGTGTGTTCTATTGTTTGTCTGTACGGGCGCTAGGCGTCTGGGCGCTAGGCGCCGAAAGAGTAGAGAGCCAGTAGTAGGAAGGGACAGACGTGTCCAGGACCCCTGGCTCAAGCCCTGGGGGATGCCCCAGCGGTGCACTGGAAAGTAGGGAAGGACTCTGTTTCCCTCCTCCCCTGGGAGCGGCTAGCTAGGCAGCCAACCCCATCGGAAATTTTGGTTTCACTTTTGTCTTGTTTTGTTGTCGCGCGCAGTGTCTTTGTGTGTCTTGTGATTGTTTCTGTGTTATAGTTTACTTGCCTTTTGTCGTTAACATGGGACAGGGACTAACTACACCTTTGAGCCTCACTTTAGATCATTGGAAGGAGGTCCGAGAGCGGGCCCAGAACTTGTCTGTGGAAGTGCGGAAGAAAAATTGGACGGTCTTCTGTACCTCCGACTGGCCAGCCTTCAATATCGGGTGGCCACGGGATGGGACTTTTGACTCTCGTATTATCTTACAGGTGAAGAGCCAGGTCTGTAAGGAAGGAAAAGAAGGGCACCCGGACCAAGTGCCTTACATCTTTGTGTGGGAGGACCTGGCGCAAAACCCCCCAAAATGGGTGAAACCTTTTCTCTTTACTGACAGGATTGTGGCAGAGCCGAGTCCCAAACCCGCCCCGCCTCCGTCCGCGACACCCCTATTACCGAAACCCGCGGATCAGGGCAGATCTCCGTCAGTTGGCCCCACCTCGACCCTTTACCCATTGGAGGAGTTAGACTCCCTCAAAACCAAGAAACCCTCAGTCCTCCTGGGCGGGCAGGAGGACCTGTTACTTTTTGACACCCCGCCGCCCTATGCTTCCCCCCCGAGAGAACCTATGGCACCCTCCCCGGATTCTACGCAGGGAGAAAGGGAGGAGGATCCCCCGGTTCGTTCGACTCCCATGAGTGCCAGGTTGCGTCTGCGTCGGGGGGGAGGAAGTGAGGATGGGCAGTGGGAGGCTCAGGCTTTCCCACTCCGTTCAGTGGGGGAACAGATACAATATTGGCCGTTTTCCACCTCTGACCTGTATAACTGGAAAACATATAACCTGTCTTTTTCACAGGATCCACAAGCCCTGACCGGACTCAGAGTCTATTTTACTAACACATCAGCCTACCTGGGATAATTGCCAGCAGCTCTTGCAGACTTTACTAACCACTAAAGAAAGGCAGCGGGTTTATTTGGAAGCCCGTAAAAACGTGCCGGGTAACGACGGGCGACCCACGCAGCTTCCAAATGAGATAGATAAGGCTTTCCCCTTGACTAGGCCCGACTGGGACTTTAACACCGTGGCGGGAAGGGAAAGACTCAGACTCTACTGCCAGATTCTCCTGACTGGTTTGAGGGGAGCGGGGAGGCGCCCCACGAATCTGGCAAAAGGTTAGGGCCATTGTGCAGGAAAGCAAGGAAACCCCAGCAGGATTTTTAGAAAGACTGATGGAAGGGAACAGGATGTACACCCCCTTCGACCCTCTGGCCCCGGACCGGCAAGCCGAGGTCATCATGTCCTTTATTGGACAGTCGGCCCCTGACATCCGGGTGCGCCTTCAGAGGCTGGAGGGGCTTCAGTGGTATACATTGCCTGATTTAGTAAAGGAAATGCCCGAGGAAAGGGAAGACAGGCTAAGGCGGGAGCAGGATCAAAAGAAAAAAAATGGAGGGAAAAGCGTAGAGGGAAGGAACTGACTAGGATCCTGGCCACCGTAGTTTTCAAAGCAGAGCAAGGGAGGACCAGGTCAGGAAGGGACCCGGGAGACCGGCAAAGGCCCCGTCTTGACTGAGAACAATGCGCGCTGGGCAAAAGAGTGCCCGAAGAAACAAGCTCGTCTGAGATCCGTTCCTGTACTATCTCTGGAGAATGAAGACTAGGAAGGGGATCCAGTGGTGCACAACTGCCATCAAGTCCTTGCTGAAATCCACGGGACTCGAGCCGACCTGACCGACATGCCAAATGCGGACCAACCTGGTATACCAACGGGAGCAGCTTCCTGCAAGACAGCGAGAGAAGAGCCGGGGCAGCGGTGGTGGACGGCCGGACAAGGTCAGTAGTCTGGGATTCTGCCCAGCCCCCCAGAACCTCCGCTCAGCGGGCAGAGCTGATCGCTCTGACCCAAGCACTCTGCGCAGCCAAGGGAAAGCGGGTGGACATCTACATGGACAGCAGGTACGCTTTTGCCACTGCCCATGCCCATGGGGAAATCTATAAATGAAGGGGGCTCCTGACCTCCATGGGAAAGGACATTAAAAACAAACAGGAAATTTTAAACCTCCTAGAGGCCCTGCACCTGCTGCGAGAACCTAGTATCATCCACTGCTTGGGCATCAGAAAGGAGGGGGTCCCGTGGAGGAGGGCAATCGGCTCGCAGACAAAGTGGCTAAAGAGGCAGCCTTGACTAGCCAACTATTGGCTGTAAAGGACTCTCTTAATGCAAGATGGACAAGGGTATTTCATCATTGGACTGGACACTCTCCTTCGACAAATTACTGAGGCCTGTGTACCCTGTGCTAAAATAAACCCCAAGCACCTCAAACCCCCAGAGGGGGCCAGGATCAGAGGGGCACGACCTGGCGTAAACTGGGAGGTAAATTTTACAGAGATTTGCCCTGGCAGGTATGGAGTTAAATATCTTCTAGTATTTGTAGACACCTTCTCAAAATGGACAGAAGCCTTCCCGACCAAGAAAGAAACCGCGCTGGTAGTAGTCAAGAAAATCCTAAAAGAAATATTCCCCCGATTTGGACTACCAAAGGTACTGGGGTCAGACAATGGGCCGGCTTTCGTCTCCCGGGTAAGTCAGATGGTGGCACAGGTGTTGGAAATAGAAAGTTGCATTGTGTTTATAGGGTAAGTCAGATGGTGGCACAGGTGTTGGAAATAGAAAGTTGCATTGTGTTTATAGGGTAAGTCAGATGGTGGTACAGGTGTTGGGAATAGAGTAAAAGTTACATTGTGCTTATAGACCGCAGAGCTCGGGTCAGGTAGAAAGAATGAATAGAACTCTTAAGGAAACTTTAACAAAACTGGTCATGGAGACTGGCACTAGGGACTGGGTCAAATTGTTACCTATGGTGCTGTTCCGGGTTTGAAACACCCCCTCAGCCTTTGGCTTGATGCCCTATGAAACCCTGTATGGGGGGCCCCCACCCATTGCCGATCTGTTGGGTCCCAGCATTGATTCCTATGCTACCTCCCCTGGCTTGCAGATGCGGCTACGCGCTTTGCAACTAGTCCAGGAGTATGTCTGGAAGCCACTAGCAGCAGTCTGTCAGCCCCAGAACATGGGAACTCCACACACCTTCCAGATCGGGGACCGGGTCTACGTGAGGAGACATCAGGTGAAAACCTCGAACCTCGCTGGAAAGGACCCTTCACCGTACTTTTAACAACTCCCACAGCGGTCAAGGTGGACGGCATAGCTGCCTGGGTGCACGCCGCACACGTCAAGAGGGCAACTCCAGAGTCCCCAACGGAGGATCAGACCCCCGAGACAACCGGAAACGTGGAAATTGCAACGCACACAAACCCCTTAAAGATAAGACTCTTTTTAAAACTGTAATACTTGAGACAACTGTAATAGTTTAATTAGGATCTGTTTTGCTGTTATTTGAGAGCCTTTACCCTTCCCTTCAATACCATCCCCTGGCTAAAGTTCATTCCAGAGGGGATGCAGATTTGGATGTTATCTCTCTGCCCCAGGCATTGCAGAAAACTGCTGGCTCTGCTTACACCAGGGACCTCCCCTCCCTCTTGCTGTTTTCCTGCCACTTAATAATACCCTTGGGTTTAATAGCTCTGTTAATTGCCCTCCCGTACAGCCTTTCCCTGTCCTTCCTGTTCCAATGGCCTAAAAATGATTCCTTTAACATTAATATGGCCTATACCATTTTACCGGCAAGTTGGACTGGTAGCTATGCATATGCTATGCTTCTGCCCAATATAGACATTATTAGTGGAGATACCCCTGTCCCGATTCCTTCCTTCGATTATATTGCAGGAAGACAAAAACGAGCTGTACAATTCATTCCTATATTGGCTACGTTGGGAATTTCCATAGCTATGGTTACAGGATCCGCAGGACTGGGAGTTGCAGTCCAAAACTATAAAGATTTGTCCCAACAACTTATTAATGATGTACAATCCCTATCTTCCACCCTTCAGGACCTCCAAGACCAAATCGATTCCCTAGCAGAAGTGGTCTTACAAAACTGTAGGGGCTTAGACTTGCTTGCCGCCGAACAAGGAGGTATTTGTTTGGCTTTGTAGGAAAAGTGCTGTTTTTATGCTAACAAGTCCGGCATAGTTCACGACGATCTGGAGCGTCGCCGCCATGCCATGGCTAAAAATCCCCTGTGGACAGGATTCAATGGACTGCTTCCTTACTTGCTACCACTTCTAGGCCCCATTGCTGGTTTGCTTGTTACACTATCTGTGGGTCCTTGTATTTTTAATAAGCTGACGTGGTTTGTTCGTGAACGCCTTTCAACCGTTCAGGCTCAGAGCGCTAAAAACCGCGGAATCTAGCCTGTAAATTTTAGGATTAAAATTTGTACAAAAACAAGAGGAGGGAATGAAAGGGCTAACCGAGAGACAAAATGGAGAAACTAAGGCTAACCGCATTCTCTTGCTTCTGTATGAGTTGGCTAAGCTTGCAAAAATGTGATATCTTTAGAGAACAGGGAAGGACGGAAAGTCCCCGACCCTTATCTTGTGACATACCAAGGTCTTACTGCCACCCCCCGCCCTGCAACCCCTTATCCTGTTGTGACATACCAAGGTTTTACTACCACCCTCGTCCTTGCTTGCTTAAGCTGATAAGAAAAACCACAAGGCACGAACAGCCTGTAACCACCCCCATCCCAAGCCCCTTACCCAGTAACCATTAACATATCCAATGAAGCTTTAAATATCCAGTAAAGCTGACGTTCGGGGCCGCTCTCTCTCTGCACTACACTAGAGGGTGCTATTGAGACGGCCCATTTGCAAATGAAATAAACTTTCTCTTGCTATTGCATCGGTTGGAGTGGAGTCTGTGTTTCTGGGGTCCGGTCAATTTGTGGGACGCCTGCTTAAGGGGTCTTACAGTTTCCAGGTAATCAGTACTCAATGAAACAGCAATGGGTAATTAGTACTTGTTTTAGATGAATGCAATTTTAATTTTAATTAAATTCAGATAAAAATATATCAGCATCCTAAATCATTTAGGTGTAACTGCTAATTTAAATTGGGTAAAACTTTTGTATACTCAACATGTTATATTCTATAAAAAACTATTTGGGTTAGTTTACAAACTGTCTATGAAAATAGTTCAAGTAACTCAGGCTGAAATTTGATGTGTTACCTTAATCTTAATTTGGAGATTTTTAACAGTTTATTTCAAATGTAAATCAAGGACATTGGCAGATGGAAAACATCACAAGTATACTAATCAATTCTTCTTTACTGTAAAATTAAAATCTGATTCTCTGTTAAAGCAATTAGTTAATCTATTATATTCTCTTGATGTCTGTTAGATTCTAATTGTTTAAAAACTGTTGAATTTTTTTTTATTTAGTGAATATAAATTTCCAAAGTACAGCTTATGGATTACAAAGGCTTCCTCCCCCCAAAACTCCCCCCCGACCCGCAACCCTCCCCTTTCCCACTCATTCTCCCCTTCCATTCCCATCAAGATTCATTTTCAATTCTCTTTATATATAGAGAATCAGTTAAAAACTGCTGAATTTTTATTAAGAACTATGGGTTATTTAAATATGTGCTTATTTTCAAACATTTAAATAATTACCTTCTAACAATGATCAAATTTGGTCTATATTATGTCATGATGTTAAGGAATCCTATTTCAACCAGATATTTTGGATTTTTAGCCTTCTTGGCATTCTTGACAGGCATTCAAAAAATCAAAAATCAAAGTTCCAAAGAATTTGGACTCTAAAATTTCCAGTAAATTCTGGACTTTGGTTTTTCCAGTTTGGGCCCAACTGAAAAAACCAAAGGACCTATGTCTCTCATCTTGTAGGGCCACCAACTAATCAGGCTATTTGGATTATATTAGAAGTACTGTCAAGATGTGAAGTAGTGCTAAATTTTAAGTTTCTATAATATAAAATGGCATTAACACAAATGTCTGAGAATTAAAAAGCCTAATGATCTTGTGTTAGTAGACACCGATAGTTATCTTAGTGAGAAAGCCCCAGAGGCCAAAAGGGTTAAATGTTTTATAAAATCCTACAGGTGCTTTCAAAAATACTGTGAAGTAAGCAAGTGCCTCTTGTTGGTTAATGAGTTTATAATTTTAAACATGGCAACTTAGAGTCTTTTGTCATCCACGGTTTTATATATCAGATTTGCTGCTCATAAAACTAAAGTGTTGTTGATTCTGTGTTTAGTTGTCCTCCTATAGGTTCCGATGGACTTTTTCCAGCCACTTCTTATGTATTCAGTATTTTGGGATGGCTCTGTAAACAAATAAAGCCAATAATGTATTAAAGGTACCAACTGAGAGAAAGTATGGTTAACTGAGGTTACTAAAAACAAAAAGTAATTGAAATCAATTGGTAATTTACAAACAGAAGTTAGATTTTTTTAAAAAAGCTATTATTAAAACTACTATGTTCTATTATGTTATATGTGTATACATATTGTATGTCTACATGGGAAAATTTATTAAGAGTTTTATTTTAATTGGCTTATAGTTAAGATTGCCCATAAATTTAAACAGCTAGAATTATTCAAGGTTACATTTTAATTCGTGTGACCTAAATCTGTATCATGTTTTAAATTTGTTGGTGAAAAGAAACTAAAAACATGCTATATGCTTGTGCTTAAATTTGCTGGTTAAACAAGCTACACCATGTTAGATGTTTAAGAGATGTTTCCAAATACATGTATTCTTAAAATGTATAGAAGGCATTGGACCTTCTGTTAAATGTTTTCTTAAGTTGTTATCTAATGGTTAAAACTGCTTTCTAAGTTTTCATGTGATATTGCTATTGTCAGTAGGCAATCTTGAACTTGCTCCCTCATTTCTCTATTCTAAGCGCAACTTGTTCCCTCATTTCTCTATTCTCTTCCAGGTAGGAAACTATTTCTGTTATGAAGGAATCTCCAAGATGCAAATTTGATTTTAGATCTTATAAAAGAGATGGCTAACATTTTTCTGTAATAGCATAGCCAAAAGAAGAGCTTAAATTATAATTTCATAGCTAGATTTACTTCCCATCAGCAAGGTAAACTGTAAACAGGAAAGACCTCCCTTTCAGAACAAAGGGAAAGAAAGTTTTAAAGTGAGAATATAGTTTTCCTCATGGGCATTGTCTGACTCAACATAAACTACTACAGAACATGCCTGTGACTATAGACTTCTAGTTTAGGCCACTGAAGATTAGAGATGAGACTTGAGCATCCCCTTGTCTTGCATCTTCTGGTCTGCTTTAACAAAAACCAGGAGGAAAAGAAAGCTAGGTATCAGAAGCATTGGGTGGCAGGCCTATTAAATGTAGCACTGTACAGTGATCTGCCCTCAAGGAGACCCAACAGGCCAGTCCACTACAGTGGCTTTCGATCTGGTAAGCCTGGGCTTCAGCAGAAGTCAGCTTGTGAAGAGCCCTGGCAGCTCTGCCAGCCGAGTTGGATCACTGGAAATGGACCTGCCCTGGCTCTAAGCTGAAAAGCCCTTCACTCAGCCCAGCTTCAAAAATGACCACTGCAGCTGAGGGGACGGCCAACCAGGGTCAGTAACATTGCAGGCAGAACTGTGAATTTCCTGTAAGAGATGCTACCTGCCTTTACCTGGCCAGCTCTCCTCCCAGGCCAGCTAGGCAATGAAAGTCAACAGGGTGCCTTCCCCAAGGAGGTTCACACCTCCCTTAGGATGTAGGCTATATGAAGAGATAGATGAGTCTGAGCCTCATAATTTACAAGGCTTTAAAGCCCACCTGATTATTATCAAGCCCCCTCTGTCAGGTTCTATTTGCCTCTCAATCAGAAAACTTATTTGTAGCTTAGCACCTTTCTTAGGTTCTCTAATAACAACTCCGTCCTCTGTATCTAGCCCACTTGGGCCTCATTCCTTTGCAATCATAGCCTCTACTCTACCACCAATGGCTCTACTCCCAACCTGTGTGTACTGATGGTCCTCTTCCCCACTTAACGTTGTATGATTGTTCAAAATTTCTCTACAGACAAACCCCGCTACCTGTAAAAGTTAAGTGGCTTTTTTCCCACTCTTGGCTGGAATCAGTTTAAGCTACATCCATCAAACTGTGCCCATAAGGGTCCAGAGACCTCTCCATATCCTCTCCTCTATAAAATTCTCTCATTACCTGGTTAATGCTACTCTTAGGATCACTGGTTACTATTCTCACCCTGTCTTTTATACTACAGTGTCTAAGTGTTTACAGCAGGTTATAATGGAATGAACCAAGGCTTCAGCAACCAGGTGGTCAACCAAATGCTGCTACAAGGATTTACTTGGCTCCCACACAGGAGACAGCGGCCTGAGACATTGCCCCATGCCAGCGAAGAGGACCTCGTCACCCCATGTCAGCAGGAAGTAGCTCTAAAGACAGATCATCGTCCCTCTACCCCTCTTGGACTTTTGGGACTAATATAATCCCATACAAACCCTGCTTTATAAAAAACAAAAGGGGGGAATGTTAGGAAACTGGCGCACAGTTTTAGCCAGGTGGCCGCATGGCCCAGCTACCTGAGCCAGGATCCACCCCTATCCTAATGGGATTCTCTGCTCCTGCTTCCCTGCCTGCCCTCAGGCAAAGTTTTAAAAGGGCCTGTTCCTGAACACATGCTCTCTTGGCTCTTGGTTCTTCTCTCTTGGCTCTGCTCTCCTCTCTCCTCTCCTCTCTCTTCTCTCCTTGCTAGTTCCTCTCCTCTCTGTTTCTCTCTTATACTCTCTTTCTCTCTTTTTCCTTCACCACCCCTTCACTCCGGTCTGTAGGGTGTTCCCCAATAAACCCTTTCCCTTAAAAAAAAAGAGTAGAAGTTTAAACCTAATTTCACTGAGGTGGTCATGTATAGTAGCACCTGGTAAAGTCCCTTCCATTTAAGCTGCAACCTATCTAGAGAGGATCTTTCTATGAAGGTCTTGTTCAGGGAAATGCACTGAAGTTGGCTTGTTGGATGATTGGCTTTTGGAGACTGGGGTCCAGGGTTTGACGTTTTGGGCTGATATCCACATGAGCTGTGGAGTGATCTCTGGAAAGGCACAAGCAAAGCCTCACCCTGTCATTCTAAGCAGATCAGGCCCCTCCAAATGTTGGGTGGTTGGGTCCCTCCATCAAACCAGAGGCAAATTGGTTGGACCTGTGAGAAATCTCAGTGTCTCACTGATGTTGGCTCTCCAGGGGATGAGACTTGTAAGGAATTTAAGGTGAAAGGAGCATTGTCACAGCTCAGTCAGCAGGAAGGCATCAAAATGTAATTCTACAGCTTTGCCTGAACTCTACTTTTTGTTTAGATCTGCTGCTGGGTTATAATTTGGGAGGTCATTTGTTCTACCTCGATGAGAGGGAACAGAAGGATATTGCTTTCTTTTGTAACGGGACAATAAGGTCAATGAAAAGCATCCCAGGATTTATTTCGACCCAGGAAACAGCCATGTGGGTCCTTTCTGTGCACTATGAGCACTCCTTTGCCAGGAACATTACAAGATGTTGTATAGTAACAAAACTAGCTTTTCTAAAAGATGATTGCTGGTCTTCAATTTAGGTAAATCTGCTGTGCTAAAGATCATCTTAAGGTGAAAGGAGCAAAGTTAATGTGCTTGTGGGGGAGTACCATACTCCCCCCTCTGTTTTCTTTATTATTATTATTATTTTATTTGATAGGCAGAATTGGACAGTGAGAGAGAGAGACAGAGAGAAAGGTCTCCCTTCCATTGGTTCACCCCCAAAATGACCACTACGGCTGGCGCACTGCGCCGATTCGAAGCCAGGAGCCAGGTACTTCCTCCTAGTCTCCCATGCGGGTGCAGGGGCCTGAGCCCCTGGGCCATCCTGCACTGCCTTCCCAGGCCACAACAGAGAGCTGGACTGGAAGAGGAGCAACTGGGACTAGAACCTGGCACTCCTCTGTATTTTAAGAGTAGTATTAATGTCCTGCATGGGATGTTAGTGCATGGTGACTCCTGCTGTTAATGTAACAGTTAACACTCTTATGTGTGACATAAGTGATCACTCAAGACTTTTGACATGAGCTGCCTAGGCTATGGAAGACTTCCAAATCCATAGACTCCATCATTATTAAGACAAGGCTATGAGCAAAGTGAAAGTTCCTTTCTCCCTTTGGAGAAAAGTATGTCCTTCTTTGATTACCACTTCTTTCCACTGGGGTCTCACCCAGGGAGGTTCTCCATGCTGGGACATCTTTTTGCACAAGTGTACTGGTTTCCATGCCTGAAATGCTCTTATGGAACTTGTAGCCAGATCAGAATGCCTTTAGGGATGATTCTGAGGTCACTGAGCATTACTTAGAGCAATCGCCATGCTATGAGTCTGCTGTATTGACTGCTTCGCATGTTAGACCATTTATTCCTCTTTAATTCTATCAACTCTAGTGATATGATCACTTTAACAATTAGTCCCATCTGTACAACCACTTTTAAAACTTAATTCAATCTAACATGGTCATTTTAAAAACTCAATCTAATCTGTATAATTGTACAATGCCACTTTCACCATCTAGCCCAAGGGGATTTAGGATCCCGTGGTGAAGTAAATTAAATTCTGAAGTTATGATTTAAGCTCTAATTTTGACTATGCTATTATACAGAAAATGTTAGCCACTCCTTTCATAAGATCTAAAAATTAAACTATACACCTTGGAGAATCCCTTAGCACAGAGTCAGTTTCCCATCTTTTTAAAACTTTTTATTTATTTTTTTCAACTTTTAATTAATAAATATAAATTTCCAAAGTACAACATTTTAATTATACTGGCTTGTCCCCCCACCCCATAACCTCCTTCCCACCCTCAACCATCCCATCTCTCGCTCCCTCTCCCATCCCATTCACATCAAGATCCATTTTCAATTATCTTTATATACAGAAGATGAATTTAGTATATACTAAGTAAAGATTTCAACAGACTGCACCCACACAGACACACAAAGTATAGAGTACAGTTTGAGTAGTAGTTATACGATTAATTCACACAGAACAACACATTAAGGACAGAGGTCCTACATGAGGGGGAGGTGTACAGTGACTCCTGTTGTTGATTTAACAATTGACACTCTTATTTATGACATCAGTAATTACTCTTGTCATGAGCTGCTAAGGCTATGGAAGCCTCTTGAGTTCAAAAACTCTGATCTTACTTAGACAAGACCATTGTCAAAGTGGAAGTTCTCTCCTCCCTTTAGAGAAAGATACCTCCTTCTCTGATGGCCCATTCTTTCTGCTGGGATCTTACTCACAGAGATCTTTCATTTAGGCCATTTTTTTTGCCATAGTGTCGTGGCTTTCCATGCCTGCAAAACTCTCATGTGCTTTTTAGCGAGATTCAAATTTCTGATGATTCTTTTTTGTTTCTGTGGAGTCTGTTGTTACATTTCCTTTTTCATCTCTGATTTTTAATGATTTGGGTCCTTTCTCTTCTTTTTTTAGTTAGTTGGGCCAATGGTATGTCAATTTTTTCAAAAAACCAGCTCTTCGTTTGGCTGATTTTTTGTAATGTATTTTTTTATTCAATCCTGTTGATTTCTTCTCTGATTTTAATTATTTCTCTTCTACTAGATTTGGGTCTGGTTTGCTGCAGTTTTTCTAGATCCTTGAGATGCATTGAAAGCTCACTTATTTGGTGCCTTTCCAATTTCTTGATGTAGGCACCTATTGCTATAAACTTTTCTCTCAACACTGCTTTTGCTGCATACCATGCGTTTTGATATGTTGTGTTGTTATCCTCATGTACTTTCAGAAATTTTTTGATTTCTCTTTTGATTTCTTCTATAACCCAGTGTTCATTCAGGAGCATGTTGTTCAGTCTCCATGTGTCTGCATATGCTCTAGGGATTCCTAGTTGCTAATTTCCAGTTTCATTCCACTGGTCTGAGAAGTTGCGTGGTATGATTCCAATTCTTTTGAATTTGCTGAGACTTGCTTTATGGCCTAGTATGTCGTCAATCCTAAGTAGGTTCCATGTACAGCTGAGAAGAATGTGTATTCTTTCAGTGTAGGATGAAAAGTTCTGTAGATATCTGTTAGGTCCATTTGGGCTAATGTGTCAATTCTGCTGTTTCCTTGTTGATCTTCTGTCTGGTTGATGTGTCTTTTTCTGAAGGTGGAGAATTGAAGTTCCCCAATACTATTGTATTGGAATCTAAGTCTCCTTTTGAGTCCTTTAACCTATCTTTTAAATAAACTGGTGCCCTGTAATTTGGTGCATATATGTTTATAATAGTTACATTTTTCCTGTTGAATTGATCCCTTAATCATTATATAGTGCTCCTCTTTGTCTCTCTTAACAGTTTTGTGTTAAAGTTTATTTTGTCTGATATTAAGGTGGCTACGCCAGCTTTTTTTTTTTTTTTTGGTTTCTGTTGGCATGGAATATCTTTTTCCAACCTTTCACTTTCAGTCTGCATGCATCTTTGTTGGTAAGATGTGTTTCTTGTAAGCAGCAATCTATGCTTTTAACTGGAGAGTTGAGGCCATTAACATTCAATGTGACTATGATAAGTAGTAACTTTGCCCTGCCATTTTACCAAAGATATTTCTAATATATGTTTGGAACTTCCTGTGATCTTTTACTGGGAGATTTCCTTTCTTTACCTTCATTCGTATTGATGGTTGTGTTTCTGTGTTTCTGTGTGTAACACATCTTTCAGCATCTTTTGCAGGGCTGAACGAGTGGTGACAAATTCTTTCAATTTCTGTTTGCTTTTTTTTTTTTACTTTTTTTTTGAGCTATTTTATTTTTTATTTTATTTTTTTTAACTTTTATTTAATGAATATAAATTTCCAGTATACAGCTTATGGATTACAATGGCTTCCCCTTCCCATAATTTCCCTCCCACCCGCAACCCTCCCCTCTCCCACTCCCTCTCCCCTTCCATTCACATTAAGATTCATTTTCAATTCTCTTTATATACAGAAGATCAATTTAGTATAAAGATTTCAACAGTTTGCACCCACATAGAAACACAAAGTGAAACATACTGTTTGAGTACTAGTTATAGCATTAAATCAAAATGTACAGTATATTAAGGACAGAGATCCCACATGAGGAGCAAGCGCACAGTGGCTCCTGTTGTTGACCCAACAAATTGACACTCTAGTTTATGGCACCAGTAACCACCCTAGGCTGTCGTCATGAGTTGCCAAGGCTATGGAAGCCTTCCAAGTTTGCCGACTCTGCTCATATTTAGACAAGGTCATAAAAGACAGGGTGAGGATAGTAACCAATGATCCTAAGAGTGGCCTTAACCAGGTCTGAACAATTAACAGCATTAGGTGGGGAAGAGGACCATCAGTACACACAGGTTGGGAGTAGAGCCATTGGTGGTAGAGTAGAGGTTATGATTACAAAGGAATGAGGCCCAAGTGCACTAGACAGGGTCTAGAACAAAGGACAGAGTCATTATTAGAGGAGGTAAGAAAGGTGCTGTCTAAGCTATAATTAAGTTTTCTGATTGAGAGGCAAACAGAACCTGATAGAAGGGGCTTGATAATAATCTGGTGGGCTTTAGGCCTTGTAAGTTAAGAGGCCCAGGCCTATCTATCTCTTCACATGGGGTATATCCTAAGGGAGGTGTGAACCTCCTAGGGAAAGGCACTCCGTTGACTTTCATTACTTGGCTGGCCTGGGAGGAGAGCTGGCCAGGTAAAGGCAGGGGGCATCTCTAACAAGAAATTTACAGTTCTGCCTGCAATGTTGCTGACCCTACTTGACCATACCCTCAGCTGCAGTGGTCACTTTGGAAGTTGGGCTGAGTGAAGGGCTTTTCAGCTTGGAGCCAATACGATCTGTGGCTCTGACCTGGGCATCCTTCGACTCCAGGGCAGGTCCATTTCCAGTGATCCAACTCGGCTGGCAGAGCTGCCAGGGCTCTTCACAAGCTGACTTCTGCTGAAGCCCAGACTTACCACATTGAAAGCCACTGCAGTGGACTGGCCTGTTGGGTCTCCTTGAGGGCAGATCACCGTACAGATCAGCCATGAATAGGCCTGCCACCCATTGCTTCTGATGCCTAGCTTTCTTTTCCTCCTGGTTTTTGTTAAAGCAGACCAGAGGATGCAAGTCAAGGGAGTGCCCAAGTCCCATCTCTAATCTTCGGTGGCCTGAACTACAAGTCTATAGTCACAGGCATGTTCTGTAGTAGTTTTTCTAAGGTAGACAATGCCCATGAGGAAAATTATATTCTCACTTTGAAACTTTCTTTCCCTTTGGTCTGAAAGGGAGGTTTTTTTTTCTACTTACTGTATACTTCGCTGATGGCGAAGTGAATCTAGCTATGAGATTATTAGTTAAGTTCTTATTTTGGCTATGCTATTACAGAAAAATGTTAGCCATCTCTTTTATAAGGTCTAAAGATTAAATTGTGCATCCTACAGATTCCTTCATAATAGAATTAGTTCCCTACCTTGAATAGAATAGAGAAATGAAAGAACAAGTTGGGCTGAGAATAGAGAAATGAGGGAGCAAGTCCTAGATTGCTTGCTGACAATAGCAATATTACATGAATACTTAGCAAACCGTTTCAACCATTAGATAACAACTTAAGAAAACATTTACCAGAAGGTTTGCTATGTAAGGTCTTTATTTCACCTTCATTCACAAATGAGAGCTTTGCATGATATAATATTCTGGGATGGCATTTTTTTCTCTTAATACTTGGCTATATCTCACCATTCCCTCTTAGCTTGTAGGGTTTCTGATGAGAAGTCTGCTGTGAGTCTAATTGGAGATCCTCTGAGAATAATCTGACGTTTCTCTCTTGCACATTTTAGAATCTTTTCTTTATGTTTCACTGTGGTGAGTTTGATTACAGTGTGTCGTGGTGATGATCTCTTTTGGTCATGTTTATTGGAGGTTCTATGTGCTTCCTGTACTTGGATGTCCCTTTCCTTCTCCAAACCTGGGAAGTTCTCTGCTAGTATCTCACTAAAAAGGCCTTCTAATCCTTTCTCTCTCTCCATGTATTCAGGATCTGCTGAACCTGAATGTTGTTGTTGTTTTTTTAAATAGTGTCCTGTAGATTTCCAACAATATTTTTTAGATTTTAATTTCCTCTTCTTTCCTTTGGTTTTACTGTATACTTTCCTGTGGTCTGTCTTCTAAGTCCGTTATTTTCTCTTCTATCTCACTGATTCTGTTTTTAAGGCTCTCAAATGTGTTTTTTATTTGTTCTATTGAATTCTTCATTTCATTATGATTCCTCTTCACTATCACAATTTCATGTTTTACTAGTTTCTTCATTTCATTTTGATTCTGCCTTAAGATTTCATTTTCATGACAAAGATTATCTTTCATGTCCTGCATGGATTTCTGTAGTTCATGCATTTGTTTTTGATAACTTCTAAATGTTCTTATCATAAATTTTTTGAAATGTGTATCTTGCATTTCTTCTATATCATCATCTTCATCATCTTGTATTGGAGTGTGATGTTCATTTGGGAACATCATGATGTCTTCCTTTTCTTGTTTCCTCAGTTTTTGCATTTGTGGTTTGGCATTGTGGAGATATTCTTGGTTTCCTCTTTTTTTTTCTGCTGTGGTGGCTTTTCTCATTATACTATGACACTAGGTTAAGTTGACTGTATGCTTTTGGTATATCTCTAGAGGCTTGTGGTGGGTGTGGCCAGAGAGCTCTGTTCAGATTTTCAAGGTTAAGGATGTGCCAATGGTGACACACTCAGGTTTGACATGGTAAATCTCTCTCTCTCTCTCTCTCTTATTCAGAAGGGAAGTAATTCTGCTCAGCTGAGCTCTTCTCGATGGCAATCAGTGCCTGAGTGCTAGCCCCAGTGGGTATAATATTCATCTGCTCTGTCCCAAGGATCACACAAAGGATCTGTGCATTCCTCAGTGTAAGCTCAGATTCCCCTGCAATGTCTCTCACCAGGTAGCCAAGGCCCCCCGAGTTTGTGGTTGTTCCCACTGAGACTACTCACATCTCAGCCACACTGTGAGTTCTCCCACACACCCTCAGTGTTTTTTTCCAAAGTCCCAGTTCATAATCTCCACAAAGTCATTAGATCTTAGTCTCCTGTTATTACCCCCCACCAGAGTCAGGTTTTTTTGCTTGGTTGAGGGTGGGCGCAGCACTGAGGTGGTGCAGCTCTTATGTGTGTTCAAAATGGTGCCTGCTCTATTGTCTCGCATGACTTTGTAAGGTGTGTGGAGAGAATCATGTCTGTACCATCCCTTTTATTTTTTTCTCTCCTCTAGTTAGGGTGGTGTGCTTTCCCCTGTGGGGCTTCAATCCTTGTTCCTTCTAGACACTTTCTGCCCCTTTCTGCCAGTGTCTTAGACATTGCAGTTTGCCTCACCTCTCTTTCCTCGCTGGCATGGAGGAGATTCTTGGCAGCTGGGCTCCCAAGCCATGGGCGCCAGTGTCCTCCAAGTAGATCCACCATGTCCCTCCAATTCCGGAAGTTTCCTCTGCAGTTTTTTCCCTAACTTTTCCCTGGGACCACACCATCTCCACTTTTATTAAACTATCTTTTCCCCTAACTATCAGTGACCGCCCTCCCTATTCCACCATCTTGGAGCCAACCTATCCAGTTTCCCATCTTAAAGAGAATAGAGAGCGGAGCCAAGATGGCGGATAGTGAGGACGTGCGCCGTAGTTTGGGAAAATAAAGTTTCATAAAAGTGGAATTACTGTAGCCTCAGGAAAATACTCAAGAAAAAACTGCAGAGGAAATGCTTCCAGATCTAGTGGATGTGACACAGAGGACCTACAGGGAGCCCACCGCGTGGAAACCCAACCGCGGGAGCCAAGCCACAGAATCTCACCAGCGCAGGAATGAACGGAAGGTAAGACAAAGACATCAGAAAACCGAGACATTGGGGGGGAAAGGCAGAGGCCTCTCTCTTCACTCACCGAGCAAAACAAAGAGCAGGTGCCATTTTACATATGTAAAGCGCTGTCAACGAGTACACAAACTCAGTAACTTTGGTGAAACTTGAGAACACATTGAGGGCTGCATAAACTCTTTGTGTGGTCCCAGGGGTAGATCAAACAAATACTCAACAGAGGCCAGGTTTCAACTACCTTCAATTCCACTCACCTCTGCCGAATTACTTCCCAACTGAGTCAAAAAAAAAAAAAAAAAAAGAGAGAGAGAGAGAGAGAGAGAGAGAGATCCAGCAAGGAGCTCGGCAGAGAACAATCTGGGTGAGTTGCTTTTTGCACAGCCTTAAACCTGAAGAATCAAGCAGAGCTCTCTGGCCACACCCATCACAGCTTCTAAGGATCCATCAAAGCAGACAGCCCGCTTAGAGGCATAGTATAACGAGAAAAAAACACCACAGCCAAAAAAAAAAAACAAAACCATAAATTACCTAAAACATGCCAAAAAACAAACGTAGAAACCGAGGTAACAAGAGCAAGGAAGACACTATGATGCCCCCAAATGAACAAGACACCCCAACCCAAGATTATGAAGATGAAGAGATAGAGGAAATGCAAGAAGCGGATCTCAAAAAATTGATAAGAACATTAAGAAGTTCTCAAAAACAAATTCTTGAACTACAGAAATCCTTAATGGACAAGATAGAAAATCTCTCTCATGAAAATGAAACATTAAGGAGGAATCAAAATGAAATGAAACAACTAGTAGAACAAGAAACTGTGATAGTGACAAGAAACCACAATGAAATGAAGAACTCAATAGATCAAATGACAAACACATTAGAGAGCCTTAAAAACAGAATGGGTGAAGCAGAAGAGAGAATATCGGAATTAGAAGACAGAGAACAGGAAAGGAAACAGTCAAATCAAAGAAAAGAAGAAGAAATCAGAAATCTAAAAAATACTGTCAGGAATCTACAGGATACTATTAAAAAACCCAACATTCAGGCTCTAGGAGTTCCTGAAGGCATGGAGAGGGAGAAAGGATTAGAAGGCCTTTTTACTGAGATACTAGCAGAAAATTTCCCAGGTTTGGAGAAGGACAGAGACATCCTAGTACAGGAAGCTCATAGAACCCCTAATAAACATGATCAAAAGAGATCCTCACCACGACACGTCGTAATCAAACTCACCACAGTGAAACACAAAGAAAAGATCCTAAAATGTGCAAGAGAGAAATGCCAGATTACTCTCAGAGGATCTCCAATTAGACTCACAGCTGACTTCTCATCAGAAACCCTACAAGCTAAGAGAACAGCGAGATATAGCACAGGTACTAAGAGAGAAAAACTGCCAGCCCAGAATATTATATCCTGCAAGCTCTCATTTGTAAATGAAGGTGAAATAAAGACCTTACATAGCAAACAGAAATTGAAAGAATTTGTTACCACTCGTTCAGCCCTGCAAAAGATGCTGAAAGATGTGTTACATACAGAAACACAGAAACAAGGTCACCAATATGAAAGAAGATAAAGGAAGGAAACCTCACAGCAAAAGATCACAGGCGTCTCAAAGCATATATTAGAAAAAATCTTTGGCAAATGACAGGGCAAAGTTACTCCTTCTCAATAGTCACATTGAATGTTAATGGCTTGAACTGTCCAGTTAAAAGACACCGATTGGTGATTGGGTTAAGGAACAAAACCCATCTTTTTGCTGCTTACAAGAAACTCATCTTTCCAACAATGATCCATACAGACTGAAAGTGAAAGGCTGGAAAAAGATATACCATGCCAACAGAAATGAAAAAAGAGTGGGCGTAGCCATCTTAATATTGGACAACATAAACTTTACCACAAAAACTGTTAGGAGACACAGAGGGGCACTATATAATGATTAAGGGATCCATTCAACAGGAAGATATAACGATTATCAATGTATATGCACCTAATTACAGGGCACCAGCTTATTTAAAAGATTTGTTGAGGGACTTAAAGGGAGACTTAGACCCCAATACAATAGTACTGCGGGACTTCAATACTCCACTCTCAGAGATAGACAGATCAACAGGACAGAAGATCAACAAGGAGACAGTAGATTTAAATGACACTATAGCCCAAATGGATCTAACAGATATCTACAGAACATATCATCTACATCTAAAGATGATACATTCTTCTCAGCAGTACATGGAACCTTCTCTAGGATTGACCACATACTAGGCCATAAAGCAAGTCTCAGCAAATTCAAAAGAATTAGAATCATACCATGCAGCTTCTCAGACCACAAAGGAATAAAATTGGAAATTAGCAACTCGGGAATCCCTAGAGCACGTGCAAACACATGGAGGTTGAACAACATGCTCCTGACTGAACAATGGGTCATAGAAGAAATTAAAAGAGAAATCAAAAATTTTCTGGAAGTAAGTGAGGATAAAAGCACAACATACCAAAACCTATGGGATACAACAAAAGTAGTGTTAAGAGGAAAGTTTATATCAATAGGTGCCTACATCAAGAAATTGGAAAGGCACCAAATAGATGACCTTTTCAGTCATCTCCAGGATCTAGAAAATCTGCAGCAAACCAAACCCAAACCCAGAGAAGAAGGGAAATAATTAAAATGAAAGAAGAAATCAACAGGGTTGAATCCAAAAAAATTTACAAAAAATCAGCCAAACGAGGAGCTGGTTTGTTGAAAAAATAAACAAAATTGACACCCCATTGGCCCAACTTACTAAAAAAAGAAGAGAAAAGACTCAAATCAATACAATCAGAGATGAAAAAGGAAACGTAACAACAGACACCACAGAAATAAAAGGAATCATCAGAAATTACTGCAAGGACTGGTATGCCAGCAAACAGGGAAATCTATCAGAAATGGACAGATTCTTGGACACATACAACCTACCTAAATTGAGCCAGGAAGACATAGAAAACCTAAACAGACCCATAACTGACACAGAAATTGAAACAGTAATAAAGGCCCTCCCAACAAAGAAAAGCCCAGGACCAGATGGATTCACTGCTGAGTTCTACCAGACATTTAGAGAAGAACTAACTCAAATTCTTCTCAAACTATTCAGAACAATTGAAAAAGAGGGAATCCTCCCAAATTCTTTCTATGAAACCAGCATCACCTTAATTCCTAAGCCAGAAAAAGATGCAGCATTGAAAGAGAATTGCAGACCAATATCCATGATGAACATAGATGCAAAAATCCTCAATAAAATTCTGGCCAATAGAATGCAACAACACATCAGAAAGTTCATCCACCCAGAGCAAGTGGGATTTATCCCTGGTATGCAGGGATGGTTCAATGTTAGCAAAACAATCAACGTGATACACCACATTAACAGACTGCAGAAGAAAAACCATATGATTCTCTCAATAGACACAGAGAAAGCATTTGATAAAATACAACACCCTTTCATGATGAAAACTCTAAGCAAACTGGGTATGGAAGGCACATTCCTCAATACAATCAAAGCAATATATGAAAAACCCACGGCCAACATCCTATTGAATGGGGAAAAGTTGGAAGCATTTCCGCTGAGATCTGGTACCAGACAGGGATGCCCACTCTCACCACTGCTCTTCAATATAGTTCTAGAAGTTTTAGCCAGAGCTATTAGGCAAGAAAAAGAAATTAAAGGGATACAAATTGGGAAGGAAGAACTCAAACTATCCCTCTTTGCAGATGATATGATTCTTTATTTAGGGGACCCAAAGAACTCTACCAAGTGACTATTGGAACTCATCGAAGAGTTTGGCAAAGTAGCAGAATATAAAAGAAATGCACAAAAATCAACAGCCTTTGTATAAACAGGCAATGCCACGGCTGAGGAAGAACTTCTAAGATCAATCCCATTCACAATAGCTACAAAAACAATCAAATACCTTGGAATAAACTTAACCAAGGACGTTAAAGATCTCTACGATGAAAACTACAAAACCTTAGAGAAAGAAATAGAAGAGGATACAAAAAATGGAGAAATCTTCCATGCTCATGGATTGGAAGAATCAATATCATCAAAATGTCTATTCTCCCAAAAGCAATTTATACATTCAATGCAATATCAATCAAGATACCGAAGACCTTCTTCTCAGATCTGTAAAAAATGATGCTGAAACTCATATGGAGACACAGAAGACCTCGAATAGCCAAAGCAATCTTGTACAACAAAACAAAGCCGGAGGCATCACAATACCAGATTTCAGGACATACTACAGGGCAGTTGTTATCAAAAGAGCATGATACTGGTACAGAAAGAGATGGATAG
This sequence comes from Lepus europaeus, assembly GCF_033115175.1. Taxonomy (NCBI): domain Eukaryota; kingdom Metazoa; phylum Chordata; class Mammalia; order Lagomorpha; family Leporidae; genus Lepus; species Lepus europaeus. The sequence goes on from NC_084841.1 coordinate 60,884,623, forward strand.
ACCAATGGAACAGAATAGAAACACCAGAAATAAATCCAAACATCTACAGCCAACTTATATTTGATCAAAGATCCAAAACTAATCCCTGGAATAAGGACAGCCTATTCAATAAATGGTGCTGGGAAAATTGGATTTCCATGTGCAGAAGCTTGAAGCAAGACCACTAACTTTCACCTTACACAAAAATTCACTCAACATGGATTAAAGACATAAATCTATGACCCGAAACCATCAAATTATTAGAGAGCATTGGAGAAACCCTGCAAGATATAGGTACAGGCAAAGACTTCTTGGAAAAGACCCCAGGAGCACAGGCAGTCAAAACCAAAATTAACATTTGGGATTGCATCAAATTGAGAAGTTTCTGTACTTCAAAAGAAACAGTCAGGAAAGTGAAGAGGCAACCGACAGAATGGGAAAAAATATTTGCAAACTATACTACAGATAAAGGGTTGATAACCAGAATCTACAAAAAATCAAGACAATCCACAACAACAGAACACACAACCCACTTAACAGATTGGCCAAGGACCTCAATAGACATTTTTTGAAAGAGGAAATCCAAATGGCCAACAGACACATGAAAAAATGTTCAAGATCACTAGCAATCAGAGAAATGCAAATCAAAACCACAATGAGGTTTCACCTCACCCCGGTGAGAATGGCTCACATTCAGAAATCTACCAACAATAGATGCTGGAGAGGATGTGGGGAAAAAGGGACACTAACCCACTGTTGGTGGGAATGCAAACTGGTTAAGCCACTATGGAAGTCAGTCTGGAGATTCCTCAGAAACCTGAACATAACCCTACCATACAACCCAGCCATCCCACTCCTTGGAATTTACCCAAAGGAAATTAATTTGGCAAATAAAAAAGCCATCTGCACATTAATGTTTATTGCAGCTCAATTCACAATAGCTAAGACCTGGAACCAACCCAAATGCCCATCAACAGTAGACTGGATAAAGAAATTATGGGACATGTACTCCATAGAATACTATACAGCAGTAAGAAAGAATGAAACCCAGTCATTTGCAACAAGATGGAGGAATCTGGAAAACATCATGCTGAGTGAATTAAGCCAGTCCCAAAGAGACAAATATCATTTGTTTTCCCTGATCAGCGACATCTGAGCACCAAAGGGGAAACCTGTTGAAGTGAAATGGACACTATAAGAAACAATGTCCTGATCAGCTCTTGTCCTGGCTCTAGATGTACAGTGTAATACTTTATCCTTTTTAGTTTTTTTTGTTGTTGTTGTTCTAGTACTAATGGTTGAACTCTGTAATTAATACACAATTATTCTTAGGTGTTTAAATTTTAACTGAAAAGTGATCCCTGTTAAATATAAGAGTGGAAAAAGAGAGGGAGGCGATGTACAATTTGGGACATGCTCAATCGGACTTGCCCCAAATGGTGGAGTTAGAAATGTGCCAGGGGATTCCAATTCAATCCCATCAAGGTGGCATGTACCAATGCCATCTCACTAGTCCAAGTGATCAATTTCAGTTCACAATTGATCACTGATAGGTCTAAGAGTCAAAGAATCACACAAACAAGACTAGTGTCTGCTAATACTAACTGATAGAATCAAAAAGGGAGAGAAAGATCCAACATGGGAAGTGGGCTACACAGCAGACTCATAGAATGGCAGATGTCCTAAACAACACTCTGGCCTCAGAATCAGCCCTTAAGGCATTCGGATCTGGCTGAAGAGCCCATGAGAGTATTGTAGGCATGGAAAGCCAAGATACCATGGAAAAGAAAAAAAAGAAGAAGACCTAAATGAAAGATCTCTGAGAGTGAGATCCCAGTTGAAAGAATTGGGCCATCAAAGAAGGAGGTACTTTTCTCTGAAGGGAGGAGAGAACTTCCACTTTGACTATGACCCTATTGGAATAAGATCAAAGTCAGCGAACTCTAAAGGCTTCCATAGCCCTGGCAACTCATGACTAGAGCCTAGGGAGATTACTGACTCCATGAACAGGAGTGTCAAATTGTTAAGTCAGCAACAGGAGTCACTGTGTACTTACATCCCATGTGGGATCTGTCCTTAATGTGTTGTCTAATGTGCAGTGATGCTATAACTAGTACTGAAACAGTATTTTTACACTTTGTGTTTCTGCGTGGGTACAAACTGATGAGATGTTTACTAATTATATACTGAATTGATCTTCTGTATATAAAGATAATTGGAAATGAAAAAAAAAACCTGGTGTTAAATTGGAAATGGCATAGAAAATTAAATAATTTTTTAAAAAAATATTATGTATGATCTCTGTCTTTAATGTGCTGTACACTCTTATTTAATGCTATAACTAGTACTCCAATAGTATTTTTTTTACTTTGTGGTGCTGTATGGGGGCAAACTGTTGAAATCGTTACCTAATATATACTAAACTTATCTTCTGTATATAAAGAGAATTTTTTTTAACTTTTATTTAATGAATATAAATTTCCAGTGTACAGCTTATGGATTACAATGGCTTCCCCCTCCCATAACTTCCCTCCCACCCACAACCCTCCCCTCTCCCACTCCCTCTCCCTTTCCATTTGCATCAAGATTCATTTTCAATTCTCTTTATATACAGAAGATCAATTTAGTATAAAGATTTCAACAGTTTGCACCCACATAGTGAAGGACCCTTATGGGGGAGAGGGACAAGAAACTAGGCCTGGGCAGATATCAGGGGCTTCTTAAGAGGTTAGATGTTCCCCAGAGTCCAGCGGGCAGGACGTTCTCTGGGAAGGAAAAGTCAATCCCCTTCAGAGAACCTCTAGGCATGCCCAGAGCAGAGCTGCCACTCTCCTCAGCACTCTCCTCAGCACTCTCCCTCAGCACTCTCCTCAGCATTCTCCTCAGCACTCTCCTCAGCACTCTCCTCAGCACTCTCCTCAGCACTCTCCCTCAGCACTCTCCGATATGCTAATTGTCCCTCCGAACCAGCCAATCCCGTGTTGCCACTGCATCCCATATGCTAATTGTCCCTCCGAACCAGCCAATCCCGTGTTGCCACTGCATCCCATATGCTAATGGTCTCTCTGAACTGACCAATCCTATGCATGCGCATTAGGAATATGCTAATTCGTTGCCTATATAACCTGTGTGAAACTGCCGCTCAGGGCTCCTCACTGCCTGAGGTGGGGGCCCGTTTGCGCAAACGTACAATAAAAACCTCGTGCTTTTTGCATCAACTGGTCTGGAGTCTGGATCTTTGGGCGTCCTCCCGAGCAAGTGGGCATCTCTGCAACTGAGAGGTCCTACATTTGGCGCCCAACGTGGGGCTTGAGGTCGCCCTCAGACCCATTCTCTGCAGGACCAGTTGGAGGTATAATTAAGTGTTTTCTGTCTGTTGTTTTTTGTCTTGAGTATTCTGACTGGATTCTGACTGAACTATTCTGACTGGCCAGTATCTGACCTGACTCTGTGGGACCAGTGGGGGAGGCAGGCGTGCCCAGCAACCCCTGGTCCGTTCCCCGGAGGACGCTCCGGGTTATGAGGGGAAACCCTCGGTCTGTTCCCCCGGAAGATGCACCGGGGTGGTCTGGAGGTGGGTCGGAGACCAAGTCTCCCTCCTTCCCGGGGAGGGCTGGTCAGGCAGCCGCTCCCAAAAATAGCGCAATAGCGTTCGATTTGTCCTAGCCATGTGTTTTGTCTTGCTTACTGTATATGTCTGTGCATTGGCTGTTCTTTTTGTTTGGGCTGAAATCCTTGTACGCATGGGTCAACAAATAACCACCCCTTTAAGTCTCACTCTAGATCACTGGAAGGACGTTCGAGAACGCGCGCGCCACCTCTCATTGGAGGTTAAAAGGAAACAATGGGCAAAATTCTGTTCCTCAGAGTGGCCGGCCTTCGAGGTCGGCTGGCCAAGGAACGGCACTTTTAACCTCGATATTATTTTACAGATTAAGGAACGAGTCTTTCAGCCAGGATCCGATGGACACCCTGATCAGGTGCCCTACATTACCACGTGGGAGGATCTTTCACGTAACCCCCCTCCCTGGATAGAACCCTTCTCCTTCCCGACGGAGCCCATACGTACCCCGTTACCCCCTCCTCCTATCCCGGTTGTGCCAACCTCCTCCCTATACCCTCTGAAGGAGATTCGAGATCCAAAACCTGACAAGCCACCGGTTCTTCCGGCTGATCAGGACTTTCTGCTCTTTGACTCTCCCCCACCCTATCTTCCCGGCCAGCCTGCTCCCCCGCAGGAACCCCCACAACAACCAGAGCGGGATGTGCAACCTTCTGCACCACCCCTTGATTCCACGAGGGCAGGAGAAGAAGTCTCAGCGCCTTCCCCGCCCTCCAGCCGCCTGCGCCTCCGTTGGGGGCAGGCAGGGGGCTCGGGAAGCGTCTGGACTTCGCAGGCTTTTCCTCTTCGCTCGGTGGCTGGCCAGATGCAGTACTGGCCATTTTCTGCTTCCGATCTTTACAATTGGAAAACCCATAACCCCTCTTTCTCTCAGGACCCCCAGGCTCTGACTGGGCTGATCGAGTCAATTTTATTGACTCATCAGCCCACCTGGGATGATTGTCAGCAGCTTCTGCCGACCCTCCTCACTACTGAGGAAAAGCAGCGCGACTACCTTGAGGCACGGAAAAACGTCCCTGGAGCAGATGGCCGACCGACCCTACTGCCAAACGAAATCGAGGAGGCGTTTCCCTTAACCCGTCCTGATTGGGACTACACCACCATTGCTGGTAGGGAGCGACTTCGTCTTTACCGCCAGATTCTCCTTGCGGGTCTCAGAGGGGCTGGAAAGCGCCCCACCAATTTGGCCAAGGTACGTGCAGTAGTACAGGGGGCTGAGGAAACGCCGGCAGGCTTCCTAGAAAGATTAATGGAAGCCTACCGTATGTACACCCCGTTTGACCCCCTGGCAGAGGACCGGCAGGGAGATGTAATCATGTCCTTTATAGGACAGTCAGCGCCGGACATCCGCAATAAATTGCAGCGGCTAGAGGGGCTTCAGGGGTATACTATACAAGATTTAATGAAGGAGGCAGAAAAGATTTACAACAAAAGGGAGACCCGAGAGGAGAAGGAGGAAAGGATCCGCAAGGAGCAGGAGGAAAGGGAAGACAAAAGAGACAAAAGACGTAATCGAGAGCTTAGTAGAATTTTGGCCACCGTAGTGCAGGATACAGAAAGGAGTAGACCAGGACAGAATAGGGACTTGGGAGACAAACGAAAGCCTCGGGTGGAAAGAGATCAATGTGCCTATTGTAAAGAAAGAGGACACTGGGTCAAAGACTGCCCGAAGAAAACACAGGGACCAAAGAAGAGACCAGTTCCAATCCTGTCCCTGGAAGAAGACGACTAGGTGAGTCAGGGCCAGGAGCCCCCCCCTGAGCCCAGGATAACCCTTGAAGTGGGGGGCAGACCGGTAACCTTCCTGATTGACACGGGAGCCCAGCACTCGGTACTGACTTCAGAAAAAGGGCCTTTAAGCTCCAAGACTTCCTGGGTTCAGGGGGCAACTGGAGGGAAGTTATATCGCTGGACAACCAATCGAGAGGTCCAGTTAAGTACAGGACTTGTGACACACTCGTTCTTACTAGTGCCAGACTGCCCCTACCCCCTCCTGGGCAGGGACCTACTCTCGAAGGTAGGAGCCCAAATTCACTTCCATGAGAAAGGAGCTACCATCACAGACTCAGGAGGGCGGCCCCTCCAGGTATTAACACTACGCTTGGAGGACGAACACCGATTATTCGAGAGGCCCTCGTCCACCATGGCTCCCATGGACCCCAAGTGGCTCACAGATTTTCCTCAGGCCTGGGCAGAGACTGCGGGAATAGGGCTGGCCATCAACCGGCCTCCCTTGATCATAGATCTGAAGCCCACGGCCATTCCCGTGTCAGTTCGTCAATATCCGATGGGCAAGGAAGCTAAGGAAGGTATCCGGCCACATATCCAGAGACTGTTACACCTAGGCATTTTAAAACCTTGTCGTTCACCTTGGAACACCCCCCTACTACCAGTAAAGAAGCCTGGTACGGGTGACTACCGCCCGGTACAGGACTTGCGGGAGGTTAATAGGAGAACGGAGGATATGCATCCCACAGTGCCCAACCCCTACAATCTGCTAAGTACCTTGCCTCCGACCCACGTATGGTACACTGTGTTAGATCTAAAAGATGCATTCTTTTGTTTAAGACTGAGCCCTCAGAGCCAATCCATCTTTGCTTTTGAGTGGAAAGACCCAGAGACCGGGTTTTCAGGACAACTCACCTGGACAAGGTTGCCCCAAGGATTTAAAAACTCGCCTACCTTGTTTGACGAAGCTCTGCACCTAGATTTGGCCGACTTCCGAGTCAACCATCCAGACCTGGTCCTCCTGCAATATGTGGACGACCTCCTCCTTGCCGCTGAAACTGAGCAGGACTGCCTAAAAGGTACCGGGGCCCTGCTACAGAGACTGGGGGAATTGGGCTATCGAGCCTCCGCGAAAAAGGCCCAAATATGTCAGAAACAGGTGGCCTACCTAGGCTACCTCCTAGAAGGAGGGCAACGGTGGCTGACAGAGAGCCGAAAAAGGGTGGTTGCTCTAATTCCACCCCCCACCGATGCCAGAAAGATGCGGGAATTCCTCGGGAGTGCGGGATTCTGCCGCCTTTGGATTCCTGGGTTTGCGGAGCTGGCAGCCCCATTGTACCCCCTCACGAAGTCCAATGCTCCCTTTCAATGGAGAGAAGAGCAACAGCGGGCGTTTGACAACATAAAAAAGGCCCTATTGTCAGCCCCAGCCCTGAGCCTCCCTGATATGACCAAGCCCTTCACATTATACGTGGATGAGAATAAGGGAGTGGCGAAGGGAGTGCTAACACAAATGCTTGGACCCTGGAAAAAGCCGGTGGCATACTTTTCAAAAAAGCTAGACAATGTAGCGGCCGGCTGGCCTCCGTGCCTCCGCATGATAGCGGCCGTGGCAGTTCTGGTGAAAGACTCGGATAAATTGACTCTAGGCCAACCTCTCACCATAGTGGCACCTCATGCTGTGGAGACAGTTATCCGCCAGCCACCAGATCGGTGGCTCTCAAATGCTCGGATAACTCATTACCAGACTATGTTATTAAACTCAGAGCGGGTCCGGTTTGGGACTGCCACCTCTTTAAACCCGGCCACCCTGCTCCCGGAACTGGGGCCCCAGGCCCAGGTAATCCATAACTGTCATCAAATCCTGGCTGAGGCCCACGGCACCCGAAAAGACCTAACCGACCAGCCTCTGCCGGATGCCGAAATGACCTGGTTCACGGATGGGAGCAGCTTTCTACAGAACGGTGAGCGGAGGGCTGGGGCAGCGGTGGTGGATGGAAAAACTGTTATCTGGTCAAGTGCCTTAAAGCCTGGAACTTCTGCTCAAAAAGCCGAGCTCATAGCCTTAACTCAAGCTTTAAAACTGGCACAAGACAAAAAGGTCAACATTTACACAGACAGTCGGTATGCTTTCGCCACTGCCCATGTACATGGGGAGATATACCGGCTAAGGGGCCTCTTAACCTCAGCAGGCAAGGACATTAAAAATAAGCAGGAAATCCTAGATCTTCTACAGGCCCTGTTCCTGCCCAAAATGTTGAGTATAATTCATTGCCCCGGGCACCAACGAGGAGACGACCCCGTAGCAAGGGGAAACAGGATGGCAGACGAGGCCGCTAGGGCGGCAGCCCTGAGCCAACAGGTGCTCCCGTTAAAGACAATTGAGCCCACCCAAGTATCGAGGGAACCACCTTTCCTCTATTCGGACCAAGACTTAGATACGATCCAGCGGCTCGGTGCAGAGTATGATGAACAAATAAGGGTTTGGAGGCTCGGAGAGAAAATAGTCCTGCCACACCAATTGGCTAAAGAAATAATTACCAGCCTCCATCAATGGACTCATTTGGGACACAAAAAGCTAAAAGCAGCCTTACAGGAAGATAGGCAGTCTTATTACATCCCCGGACTTGACTCTTTAGTCCAGCAGGTGACTGAATCCTGTGTTCCGTGTGCCAAGGTAAATGCCAGACACCTCAAGCTCCCGGAGGGAGCTAGGGTAAGAGGAGACCGACCAGGAATCAACTGGGAGGTCGATTTCACTGAGATAAGGCCGGGCAGTTATGGGAATAAGTATCTTCTAGTTTTTGTAGACACCTTCTCCGGATGGACTGAGGCATTCCCCACAAAACGGGAAACTGCCCAGGTGGTCGTCAAGAAGATCATAGAGGAGATCTTCCCCCGGTTCGGCTTGCCTAAGGTAATCGGGTCCGACAATGGCCCAGCGTTTGTCTCCCAGGTAAGTCAGTTGGTGGCCAAAGCATTAGGCATAAATTGGAAATTGCACTGTGCCTATAGACCCCAAAGTTCAGGACAGGTAGAAAGAATGAACAGAACAATTAAAGAGACCTTGATCAAATTAGCGTTGGAGACTGGTGTTAAAGACTGGGTCCAACTCCTCCCTATGGTGTTGTTCCGGGTCCGAAACACGCCCTCTCATTGTGGGCTGACGCCATACGAAATCCTTTATGGAGGGCCCCCACCAGTAGCAGGCTTGCTTGACCTTGTCAGTGACTCCGTTGCCGATGCCCCTAAGTTACAGGCCCGGTTGAGAGCACTCCAGATCATCCAGAACCAGGTCTGGAAACCTCTTGCAGCAGCCTACCAACCCAAGACGACAACCATTCCACATCCTTTCCAAATCGGTGATGCTGTGTATGTCCGAAGGCACCAATCTAAGACTCTAGAGCCCCGGTGGAAAGGCCCCTTCACTGTGCTGTTGACAACTCCCACCGCTCTCAAGGTCGACGGAATCGCTGCTTGGGTCCACGCCTCACACGTGAAGCGAGCACCACCTCCCCAGGGCCCCGAGGATCCGGACAGACCAGCCAAATGGAAGCTCCAGCGCACTCAGAACCCACTCAAGCTAAGACTTTCAAAAACTGTTTAATATTTGTGATGTTCCTGGCCTTTCCCCATTGTTTTTCCAATCCCCATGCTCCACAATTGTTAACGTGGAACCCAACCCAGTCCAGCAAGAACAGAGTTCCCTCCCTCCAGTGAGGCAGGCTCTCCCCAGGCCGGTCCAATAGATTTTAGGATTAAAATCTTTGCAAAAAGAAAAGGAGGGAATGAAGGACCCTTATGGGGGAGAGGGACAAGAAACTAGGCCTGGGCAGATATCAGGGGCTTCTTAAGAGGTTAGATGTTCCCCAGAGTCCAGCGGGCAGGACGTTCTCTGGGAAGGAAAAGTCAATCCCCTTCAGAGAACCTCTAGGCATGCCCAGAGCAGAGCTGCCACTCTCCTCAGCACTCTCCTCAGCACTCTCCCTCAGCACTCTCCTCAGCATTCTCCTCAGCACTCTCCTCAGCACTCTCCTCAGCACTCTCCTCAGCACTCTCCCTCAGCACTCTCCGATATGCTAATTGTCCCTCCGAACCAGCCAATCCCGTGTTGCCACTGCATCCCATATGCTAATTGTCCCTCCGAACCAGCCAATCCCGTGTTGCCACTGCATCCCATATGCTAATGGTCTCTCTGAACTGACCAATCCTATGCATGCGCATTAGGAATATGCTAATTCGTTGCCTATATAACCTGTGTGAAACTGCCGCTCAGGGCTCCTCACTGCCTGAGGTGGGGGCCCGTTTGCGCAAACGTACAATAAAAACCTCGTGCTTTTTGCATCAACTGGTCTGGAGTCTGGATCTTTGGGCGTCCTCCCGAGCAAGTGGGCATCTCTGCAACTGAGAGGTCCTACAATAGAAACACAAAGTGAAACATACTGTTTGAGTACTAGTTATAGCATTAAATCAAAATGTACAGCACATTAAGGACAGAGATCCCACATGAGGAGCAAGTGCACAGTGACTCCTGTTGTTGACCCAACAAATTGACACTCTAGTTTATGGCGCCAGGAACCATCCTAGGCTGTCGTCATGAGTTGCCAAGGCTATGGAAGCCTTCCAAGTTTGCCGACTCTGATCATATTTAGACAAGGTCATAAAAGACAGAGTGAGGACAGTAACCAATGATCCTAAGAGTGGCATTTACCAGATTTGAACAATTATACAGCATTAAGTGGGGAAGAGGACCATCAGTACACACAGGTTGGGAGTAGAGCCATTGGTGGTAGAGTAGAGGTTATGATTACAAAGGAATGAGGCCCAAGTGCACTAGACAGGGCCTAGAACAAAGGACAGAATCATTATTAGAGGAGCTAAGAAAGGTGCTAAGCTACAAGTAATTTTTCTAATTGAGAGGCAAATAGAACCTGATAGAAGGGGCTTGATAATAATCTGGTGGGCTTTAGGCCTTGTAAATTCAGAGGCCCAGGCCTATCTATCTCTTCACATGGGGTATATCCTAAGGGAGGTGTGAACCTCCTAGGGAAAGGCACTCTGTTGACTTTCATTACTTGGCTGGCCTGGGAGGAGAGCTGGCCAGGTAAAGCAGGGGGCATCTCTAACAAGAAATTTACAGTTCTGCCTGCAATGTTGCTGACCCTATTTGACCATACCCTCAGCTGCAGTGGTCACTTTGGAAGTTGGGCTGAGTGAAGGGCTTTTCAGCTTAGAGCCAATAAGATCTGTGGCTCTGACCTGGGCATCCTTCGACTCCAGGGTAGGTCCATTTCCAGTGATCTAACTCTTGGCAGAGCTGGCAGGGCTCTTCACAAGCTGACTTCTGCTGAAGCCCAGGCTTACCACATTGAAAGCCACTGCAGTGGACTGGCCTGTTGGGTCTCCTTGAGGGCAGATCACTGTACAGATCAGCCATTAATAGGCCTGCCACCCATTGCTTCTGATGCCGAGCTTTCTTTTCCTCCTGGTTTGTGTTAAAGCAGACCAGAGGATGCAAGTCAAGGGAGTGCCCGTGTCCCATCTCTAATCTTCGGTGGCCTGAACTACAAGTCTATAGTCACAGGCATGTTCTGTAGTAGTTTTTCTAAGGTAGACAATACCCATGAGGAAAATTATATTCTCACTTTAACACTTTCTTTCCCTTTGTTCTGAAAGGGAGGTTTTTTGTACTTACTGTATACTTCGCTGATGGCGAAGTGAATCTAGCTATGAGATTATTATTTAAGTTCTTATTTTGGCTATGCTATTACAGAAAAATGTTAGCCATCTCTTTTATAAGGTCTAAAGATTAAATTGTGCATCCTACCGATTCCTTTATAATAGAATTAGTTTCCTACGTTGAAGAGAATGGAGAAATGAAAGAACAAGTTGGGCTGAGAATGGAGAAATGAGGGAGCAAGTCCTAGATCGCTTGCTGACAATAGCAATATTACATGAATAGCAATATCACATGAATACTTAGCAAACCTTTTCAACCATTAGATAACAACTTAAGAAAACATTTACCAGAAGGTCCAATGCCTTCTATAAATTTTAAGAATCATGTATTTGAAAACACCTCTTAAATATCTAACATGGTGTAGTTTGTTTAACCAGTAAACTTAAGCACAACCATATAAAATGTTTTTAGTTTCTTTCTACCAACACGTTTAAAACGTATGATACACAGATTCAGGTCCCACAAATTAAAATGTATCTTTGATTGATTTTAGCAGCTTAAATTTATGGACAATCTTATCTATAAGCCATTTAAAATAAAACTCTTAATAAAATTTCCCCATGTGGACATACAATATGTACACACATATAACATAGCATAATAGACCAATATAGCAATTTTAATAATAGCTTTTAGAATCTTTAACTCTTTTTGTAGATTGCCAATTGATTTGAATTGCTTTTTGTTTTTAGTAACCTCAGTTAACCATACTTTCTCTCAGTTGGTACTGTTCATACATTATTGGCTTCATCTGTTTACAGATCCATCCCAAAGTACTGAATACAATAAAAGTGGCTGGAAAAAGTCCATAGGAACCTATAGGAGGACAGCTAAACACAGAACCGACAATGCTTTAGTTTTATGAGCAGCACATCATATATAACTATGGATGACAAAAGACTTTAAGTCGCCATGTTTAAAATTATAAACTCATCAACCAACAAGAGGCACTTGCTTACTTCACAGTATTTTTGAAAGCACCTGTAGGATTTTACAAGTATTTAACCCTTTAGGCCTCTGGGGCTTTCTCATTAAGATAACTATCATGTCTAGTAACACAAGATCATTAGACTTTTTAATTCTCAAACATTTGTATTAATAGCATTTTCCATTATAGAAACTTAAAGTCTGGTACCACATCACATCTTGACAGTCCTTCTAATATAATCCAAATAGACTGATTAGTTGGTGTCTCTATAAGATGAGAGACACAGGTCCTTCGATTTTTTCAGTTGGGTCCAAATTGGAAAAACCAAAGTCCAGGATTTACTGGAAATTTTAGAGTCCAGATTGTTTGAAACTTTGATTTTTTGATGCCTGTCAAGAATGCCAAGAAGGCTCAAAATCCAAAATATCTGGTTGAAATAGATTCCTTAAAATCATGACATAACATAGACCAAATTTGATCATTGTTACAAGGTGATTATTCAAATCTTTGAAAATGAGCACATATTTAAATAACCCATAGCTCTTAATAAAAATTCAGCTGTTTTTGAACAATTAGAATTTAACAGACATCAAGAGAACATAATAGATTACTTTAACACATTGCTTTAACAGAGCATCAGAGTTGAATTCTATGTCAAAGAGAAATTGAGCTTCCTGTGATCTTTTGCTGTGAGGTTTCCTTCCTTTACCTTCTTTCATATTGGTGACCATGTTTCTGTGTTTCTGTGTGTAGTACATCTTTTAGCATCTTTCGCAGGGCAGGATGAGTGGCAACAAATTCTTTCAGTTTCTGTTTGCTATGAAAAGTCTTAATTTCACCTTCATTCACAAATGAGAGCTTTGCAGGATATAGTATTCTGGGCTGGCAGTTTTTCTCTCTTAGTACCTGGGCTATGTCTCGCCATTCCCTTCTAGCTTGAAGGGTTTCTGATGAGAAGTCTGCTGTGAGTCTAATTGGAGATCCTCTAAGAGTAATCTGACGTTTCTCTCTTGCACATTTTAGGATCTTTTCTTTATGTTTCACTGTGAGTTTGATTACAACATGTCGTGGTGAGGATCTCTTTTGGTCATGTTTATTAGGGGTTCTATAAGCTTCCTGTACTAGGATGTCTCTGTCCTTCTCCAAACCTGGGAAATTTTCTGCTAGTATCTCACTGAAAATGCCTTCTAATCCTTTCTCCCTCTCCATGCCTTCAGGTACTCCTAGAACCTGAATGTTGGGTTTTTTAATAGTATCCTGTAGATTCCCGACAATATTTTTTAGATTTCTAATTTCTTCTTCTTTTCTTTGGTTTGCCTGTTTCCTTTCCTGTTCTCTGTCTTCTAAGTCTGATATTCTCTCTTCTGCTTCGCCCATTCTGTTTTTAAGGCTCTCTAATGTGTTTGTCATTTGATCTATTGAATTCTTCATTTCATTATGATTTCTCGTCACTATCAGAGTTTCTTGTTCCACTAGTTGTTATATTTCATTTTGATTCCTCCTTAATATTTCATTTTCATGAGAGAGATTTTCTATCTTGTCCATTAAGGATTTCTGTAGTTCAAGAATTTGTTTTTGAGAACTTCTTAATGTTCTTATCAATTTTTTGAGATCTGCTTCTTGCATTTCTTCAATCTCATCATCTTCATAATCTTGAATTGGGGTGTCTTTTTCATTTGGGGGCGTCATAGTTTCTTCCTTGTTCTTGTTATCTTGGTTTTTGCGTTTGTTGTTTGGCATGTTGGAGATATTTGGTTTCTTCACTGTGGTGTTTTTTCTTGTTACACTATGGCTCTATATTAAGTGGACTGTCTGCTTTCAGTGGAGCCTTAGAGGCTTGAGATGAGTGTGGACTGAGAGCTGTGTTTGGTTCCTCAGGGTTGAGGGTGTGTCAAAGATGACACTCCCAGGTTAGGTGTGGTAAATCTCTCTTTCTTTTTTTGATTCAAAAGGGAAGTAATTCCGCACAGCTGAACGTAATTGGAGGTAGTTAGCAGGCAAATGATATACCCACAGGAGCCAGAGATGGGAAGCTCTTTCCCATGGACCACACAGGGAATCTCTGCTGCCCTAGGTGTGGGCTCCAATTCTCCTGTAGTCTCCCACTGGGTTGCCAAGTTGGATCCTAATCTCCTGTTATTTCACCCCTCCCCCCAGAGTCAGGTTTTTCTGCTAGGCTCAGGGCCGGTGCAGACCTGAGGTCGCCCTGCTTATGACGTATGTCCAAAATGGCGCCTGCTCTGTCTTGCTTGCCTTTGAGAGGTGAGCGGAGAGAGAGAAACTTGTGTCCGTATTGGTCACTTTTTAATTTTTTTTTCTCTCTTCTAGTTAGCCTGGTGAACTTTTCTCCACGGAGTTTCAAGCCTCGTTCCCTCTAGCCTCCTCTTTCCACTTGCCCGCTGGTGTCTCGGGCTATTGAGGTTCAGCTCACCTCGCGTTCCAGCGCTGGTGTGTTGAGTCTGCCGCTGGTGTCCCGAACTTGGGCTCCCACGCTCTCCACGCGGGTCCACTGTGAATCACTAGTTCCGGAAGAGTTTCCTCTGCTGTTTCATCCCCTACTCTTCCTTGACCCTGCAGTATCTCCACTTATATTAAAGTGTCTCTCCCCCGGACTAATAGTGTGCTCCCTGCCTATTCCGCCATCTTTCCGCTCTCCTATAAAGAGAATTGAAAATGAATCATGATGTGATTGGAAGGGGAGAGGGATCGGGGGGGGGGGGTTGTGTGTGGGAGGGAAGTTTAGGGAGGGGGAAGCCTTTGTAACCCATAAGCTGTACTTTGGAAATTTATATTCATTAAATAAAAGTTTAATAAAAAAAAAGAGAATAGAGAGATGAGGGAACAAGTCAGGCTTGCCAGATTGCCTACTGACTCTATCAAATGAAATCTTAGCAAGGATTTTCAACCATTAAAGAACAACTTATGATATATTTACTAGAAGGTTCAATGCCATCTATGAGTTTTAAGAATACATGTATTTGGAAATACCTCTTAAAAATCTAACACAGTGTAGCTTGTTTACCTGGCAAACCTAAGGACAAACATATAGAATATTTTTTAGTTTCTTTCTACCAACAGATTTAAAACATCTGACAAAGAGATTCAGGTTACATGAATCAAATGTATCTTTGATTAATTTTAGCAGTTTAAATTTATGAGCAATCTTTCATTTATAAACCAATTAAGACAGAGCTCTTAATACATTTTCCTATGTAGATGTACAATATGTACACATGCATAATATAACATACAAGATAAAACAATAAAGCAGTTTTACTAATAGTTTCCTAGAATTTTTAGCTTTTCTTTAATACCGTTAACCAATTAGAATCACTTTCTGCTCTTAGTAACCTCAGTTAACCATACTTTCTTCCAGTTGGAATCTGTAATGGCTTCATCTGTTTAAAGAGCCATCCCAAAGCACTGAATACCATAGAAGTGGCTGGAAAAAGTCCATTAGAACATATAGTAGGACAGCTAAACATAGAATCAACAGTGTTTTGGTTTCATGAGCAGCAGATCTGATATACAAAACTGTAGATGACAAGACTTCAAATAGCCATGTTTAAAATTATAAACTCATTAACCAATAGGAAGCATTGATTTCTCCATACAGTATTTTCAAGTTACCTTTTAGGCCTCTGGGCCTTTGTCATTAAGATAATCACCATGTCTAGTAACACAACATCATTAGACGTTTTAAATTTTGGACATTTGTATCAGTAACATTTTATGTTATCAAAACTTAAAATTTAGCATAACTTCACATCTTGACAGTACCTGTAATTCATCCAAATAGCCTGATTAATTGTTGTCTCTACAAAATGAGAGAATTATATCCTTTGATATTTCCAGGGGCCCAACTGGAAATATCAAAGTCCAAATTTTTTTGCAGTTTGATTTTTTGAATGCCTGTCAAGGATGCCAAGAAGGCTTAAAATATCTGGTTGAAATAAGATCCCTTAACATCATGACGTAATATAGGCCAGATTTGATCATTGTTACAAGGTGGTTACTCAAATGTTTTAGAATAAGCATATATTTAAACAAATCATAACTCAAATAAAAACTCAGTTATTTTAAACAATTAGAACCTAACAGAGACAAGAGAACATAATATATTATTTTAACATAACACAAAATCTGTGTCTCTTTGGTTGTTCCAAAAATCATAAATAAAACCCTAAATTCAAGAGCTGGTGCATTGAATCAAATCCCATGATTTGGAACAGTTTTAACTGAGTCAGAACTAGGGAAGAGAATAGCTTACTGGAGCTGGCTAGAAAACTGAGCAGGGAGTCACCAATTAAACAAAGCTATCAAAAGAAGATGTTGCAGGCTTTTAAATATATTTTAACACTATTTTGGAATATTTGATAACATATACATTATAACAAACCTCATTGCTTTAACAAAGGATCAGATTCTAGTTCTATGTCAAATAAACTAAGAGCTTTGTCTTCCACCTGCTGATTTACTTGACTTATGTTTTGAAATAACCCTTTAGAAATCCCCAAATTAAGACAACATTTTTTTTATTATTACTTTTATTCTTTTTTTTAAATTAAACTTTTATTTAATGAATATAAATTTCCAAAGTACAGCTTATGGGTTACAATGGCTTCCCCCTCCCTAAACTTCCCTCCCACCCACAACCCTCCCCTTTCCCACTCCCTCTCCCCTTCCAATCACATCATGATTAATTTTTAATTCTCTTTATATACAAAAGATCAGTTTAGTATATATTAGGTAACAATTTCAACAGTTTGCCCCCATATAGCAACACAAAGTGAAAAAAAATAATGTTGGAGTACTAGGTATAGCACCAAATAAGAGTGTACAGCACATTAAAGACAGAGATCATACATAATATTTTTTTAAAAATTAATTAATTTTCTATGTCATTTCCAATTTAACACCAGGTTTTTTTTTTGATTTCCAATTATCTTGATATACAGAAGATCGATTCAGTATATAATTAGTAAACATCTCATCAGTTTGTACCCACGCAGAAACACAAAGTGTAAAAATACTGTTTCAGTACTAGTTATAGCATCACTGCACATTAGACAACACATTAAGGACAGATCCCACATGGGATGTAAGTACACAGTGACTCCTGTTGCTGACTTAACAATTTGACACTCCTGTTCATGGCGTCAGTAATCTCCCTAGGCTCTAGTCATGAGTTGCCAGGGCTATGGAAGCCTTTAGAGTTCGCTGACTTTGATCTTATTCCGATAGGGTCATAGTCAAAGTGGAAGTTCTCTCCTCGCTTCAGAGAAAGGTACCTCCTTCTTTGATGGCCCAATTCTTTCAACTGGGATCTCACTCTCAGAGATCTTTCATTTAGGTCTTCTTCTTTTTTTTCTTTTCCATGGTATCTTGGCTTTCCATGCCTACAATACTCTCATGGGCTCTTCAGCCAGATCCGAATGCCTTAAGGGCTGATTCTGAGGCCAGAGTGTTGTTTAGGACATCTGCCATTCTATGAGTCTGCTGTGTAGCCCACTTCCCATGCTGGATCTTTCTCTCCCTTTTTGATTCTATCAGTTAGTATTAGCAGACGCTAGTCTTGTTTGTGTGATCCCTTTGACTCTTAGACCTATCAGTGATCAATTGTGAACTGAAATTGATCACTTGGACTAGTGAGATGGCATTGGTACATGCCACCTTGATGGGATTGTATTGGAATCTCCTGGCACATTTCTAACTCCATCATTTGGGGCAAGACTGATTGAGCATGTCCCAAATTGTACATCTCCTCCCTCTCTTTTTCCACTCTTATATTTAACAGGGATCACTTTTCAGTTAAAATTTAAACACCTAAGAATAATTGTGTGTTCATTACAGAGTTCAACCACTAGTACTAGAACAACAACAACAACAAAAACAACAACAAATACTAAAAATGATAAAGTATTACATTGTACATCTAGAGTCAGGACAAGAGCTGATCAGGTCATTGTTATTATAGTGTCCATTTCACTTCAACAGGTTTCCCCTTTGGTGCTCAGTTGTCGCCGATCAGGGAAAACAAATGATATTTGTCTCTTTGGGACTGGCTTAATTCACTCAGCATGATGTTTTCCAGATTCCTCCATCTTGTTGCAAATGACTGGGTTTCATTGTTCCTTACTGCTGTATAGTATTCTATGGAGTACATGTCCCATAATTTCTTTATCCAGTCTACTATTGATGGGCATTTGGGTTGGTTCCAGGTCTTAGCTATTGTGAATTGAGTTGCAATAAACATTAATGTGCAGATGGCTTTTTTATTAGCCAAATTAATTTCCTTTGGGTAAATTCCAAGGAGTGGGATGGCTGGGTTGTACGGTAAGGATATGTTCAAGTTTCTGAGGAATCTCCAGACTGACTTCCATAGTGGCTTAACCAGTTTGCATTCCCACCAACAGTGGGTTAGTGTCCCTTTTTCCCCACATCCTCTCCAGCATCTATTGTTGGTAGATTTCTGAATGTGAGCCATTCTCACTGGGGTGAGGTGAAACCTCATTGTGGTTTTTATTTGCATTTCTCTGATTGCTAGTGATCTTGAACATTTTTTCATGTGTAAGACAACGTTTTTAAAATAAGGTAACACATCAAATTTTAAGTTTATTTACTTACAAGTGGTGTTGAACTATTTTCATATGGACAATTTATGAAAACACGCTAGTAAACCCAAATAGTTTTTCTATATAGACACATTCATCTCGTTTGCTTTACCCAATTTACATATAGCAATTACACCTAGATAACTAAAGATGTTGATATTATATCATTAAGGTCAAAGTCACATTTGTATCAAATTCTACTCCTTGTCATAAAACCCTAGGTATAAATCAGTGACATTAAGCCAGAGATTGCAAAATTTACTTTGGGTGCCATAATGAGTACTAATTACCCACTGTATATCATTGAAAACTTGTTAAAACAAATTGCAAAATGAGTTCAGCAAGTAACAAAGCAGTATTTTTAAAGGCAGCAATTCCCCTGGATTCAAAGAGAGAAATTTCTTCTTGGTATTCAGTTACAAGGTGGGGACAACCTGTGACAGTAACTATAGGGTTAAATTGAAAAATCTTTCTCATCCCTGTCTGAATTTGGCAGCAACAGGTCAGTGTAGGACCCAACAGAGCCATGGGAGCTGAGGTTGGGCCTGTTGGAGTGGGCATTGCCTCCTTCCCTCACAGCGGCCTGGGGCTGAGGTGAAGTTTGAAGCAGCTAGAATGCAGGTTGCAGCAGTGCTGATCTGCCACCAGGCTCTGTGGGCTAAAGCCACTGCTGCCATGAGTGAGGTCCTTACCCTCCGTGGAGTTTGCACATTGGCAGGAAGCCAATACAAGTACCAGGCAGGTCTGTGCATACACTCTCTACAGTGTGAGTGTGCCCAAGCCCTGCCTTCCCCCTCCCCAACCAACTGCCTGGGTGTGTGTGGGGGGGTGCAGATGAATGAGTGTAGAAGGAGGAACAAAGCAAGTAGGCAGCCATTTTTCACGGGTCCCTTCTTCACATGGGGAGCTTGTGGCTGTGGCAGATGGGAGTTTTTGAGACCATGCACTGGCAGTGGTCTCTACAACAATACGGGGATTTCCTCTCTCCTGACAGAGATACCCAGA
Organism: Lepus europaeus; assembly: GCF_033115175.1. Lineage (NCBI taxonomy): Eukaryota > Metazoa > Chordata > Mammalia > Lagomorpha > Leporidae > Lepus > Lepus europaeus. The sequence goes on from NC_084841.1 coordinate 60,904,239, forward strand.
GGCCTGTGTGTGGTGAGAGTCTCTTTTAATGAGACAAATGGGAATTTTCTCTTCATCGGGGGGGGGGGGTTGGGGGCTTGACCAATGGGCGATGCCGCCTTACCAGGCAGAGGATGAACTTGCTCTTCACCTGCCTTATGTGGTCAGATCCCTGTTTGGGTGCCAGTTGCTGCTTGTCCTGCAAGGCCACATTGTTAGGGAGAGCAGGGCAATGGTATTCTTCCCACAAGAAACACCGGGGGCAAGTTTTGGTGAATATGTACATCTTTATTCACAGCCACATATACTTTTAAAGGGCAGGTAGAAGGGGTGTAACTAATCCAAGGCAACATTAATAATATAGGACAGAACTGACACTGGTGCTAATATACCTCTCCAATCAGCTTGAAGGTAGGGTAGCTTTCCAGGTAGGGCCTGGGCCACACCTGGAAGCAGTCTACCTGATTGGCAGAAGGTAGAGGTGGGGAGAAATGTGCCTGCGGCTCCCATCACCTGCCAGCAGCCAGGCTGTGGGATCCCTCCTGAGAGGCCTGGCACACCATGCCATCAACCTCCTGCGTGGGCAAGGCAGGCATCCTCATGGGATCACCTAGAGGCTTTTAAGCCTCTGAATGGCATTGTGGTGCTGCAAGTTGAGAAGTTTTTCAGAAGGGATAAGAAACAACAGGAATTGTTTGAAATCATATAGAAGAAATCCCTACATAAATCCTTATGAAGGCCAATTAGAAACTGATGTTGGTCAGCCTATATATCCTAGAATATATTTGTTATGAGGCAGAAAAGACAAAATTCAGAATATCCCATATTGGCAAACATTGTGAGGTAAATTCAGAGGGAAAGAAACAGAACATAAGAAATATTTTGTCTGCAATTTTGGATGGACTAGGTGGTATGCTATCAGTGGCTAGGTTCTTTGGTGAAAAATAGCTACTGGAGCAGTGATTTACAAAATAAATGAAACACAGGAAAGACTGCAATAGGGATTGTCCTGTGGAGATTGAAACACATTGGTTATAACCTCCTTTTATGCCTACCATGCAAAAGTCCCTTCCTCCAGTATCTCATTGGTTGAGAAACTTGGGATGTACAATCTAAACCCCACATGACACCTAAGGCAGGATGAGGGAGGGTTAGTAGGGTGTTACTGATCATATCTGGGACAGGGGAAGGAGATTTACATTGTGGTATCATCAAGGCCCTAGGAACTGAGATGTAATCCAGGGGTTACAGATTATAGATTTGTGCACAGTTTGTAGAGCAATCTGAGCAGTTGACCTACTTTGAGTTTGCAACCCTCTATCCTACATGTTACTTAGGCTTATTATGGCTGTACCACGGGTAGGCTATGTCTTCTATGAAAATAGATCATTGTCATTTCTCACAAATCTATTTCTTCATAATATTTGGTGTTGCTTTAATTTTATACTCTAGCATTAAACTGGCCTAAGAGTTCTTGTGTTTCTTTTTCATAATTTGTATCCATTTGTTACAACATTTCATTACTGACTCCTCTGGGGACTCTAATAAGACCCTGGTATTAGTGACCTCTGTGATTGACAGCAGGCAGCATTAGTACAGGATAGATTTTAAATATTTTAAATTATTTATTTATTGACAGGCAGAGTTAGGCAGTAAGAGAGAGAGAGAGAGAGAGAGAGAGAGAGAGAGAGAGAGACAGAGAGAAAGGTCTTCCTTCCATTGGTTCACCTCCCAAATGGCTGTTATGGCCGGCACGCTGCGCTGATCCGAAGCCAGGAGCCAGGTGCTTCATCCTGGCCTCCCATGCGGGTGCAGGGCCCAAGGACTTGGGCCATACTCCACTGCCCTCTCGGGCCACAGCAGAGAGCTGGACTGGAAGAGGAGCAACAGGGACAGAATCCAGCGCCCCAACCGGGACTAGAACCTGGTGTGCTGACACCACAGGTGGAGGATTAGCCTAGTGAGCCATGGCACCGGCCCAGGATAGATTTTTAAAACACCAAGGTGAAAAGGATCACCAATTGCACCAGGGCACAATTCCTGTCCAACTTGATGACATGAAGTATTCTCCTTCCTCAAAAGCACCAGGTGTCGACCAGTGAAATTCCTAAGGCTGAATACTTGTTGCTATTAGATTCACCAGAGACATTTTGAATCTGGGCACAGATTGAATGTCTCCCACAGGTTGATTGAACTCTGCCCCCTGCCTAAAGAGACAAGAAGAGAAATTCATTATGCCTAAGGAGAAAGAAGGAACAAATGCTTGGGAGTGGACCTTGAGGGAGCAGTAACAATAATGTCTTGCTGGTCTCATTTCCCCATGCATTCTTGTCTTGGTACAGAGCCAGGATACAACTCATTCCAGCTAAATCAGTCTCACTTGTGAGGGAAGGGGGCCATTTATAGCTGTGACTGTCTGGTGCACACGTATAACAATTGCTTTTACTGACAGTCTGTACTGAAAATTTTGCCCATTTATCAAGGCATTTATTTTCCCATATTCTATCTCTATTTATGGGATTTGTTCTAATTCAGTATTTGTTTTTAGATCCATTATAGAGATCATCTAATTTTATAATCTCACTGGTGCAGACTTTGAGTACAATTAAAAGGTTCCGTGCAAGAAGCATATTCATCTGGCCTTGCATATATGAGAAGAAAATGTATTCCCTCTAAACACAGTAAATACGGTAGTGTATTCAAGAGGAGCAGATGCTCCCAACCTCAAAACAAGGATCTGGAAAGTTATTGCCAGCAAAGACAGCACGAGTAATTAAATCAGGCTCATGTTAAGATCTCATAAACAATTATAGTCTTTTGGAAGTTATTTTCAAAGGTTTATCAGGTGACTGACTGGTGGACCACTCACTGTCTCCCTCTTCCTCTGGAGTCTTAGGTCCTTTGACTTGGGTATAAGAAGTCCAGCCCATTTTAGCAGTTATGGCAATCATTAGTCTCTGTGGTCAGGGGCGCTTGGTAGAGACCCTACCAGAATGACTGGATTTTCTCTTCAAGTCTTAACCAGCACCAGATCATCAGAGGATATGGCTAGAATATAGGTTTTGTAAAAAGTGATCTTTGATCTACATGGTGGGGAAATCTGTGGTCCTGCCTAAGCAAGAGAGTCCATATAACAATTCATAAGGAGATAACCCCATTTAACATCCAATCCTTTGGGAGATCCAAGGTGGCTGAATAGAATATAGCCACAGCTACTTCAGCTGCTCTGGGATATGAAAAGAATAAAGGAAAAACTACATTTACAGGGATCTGATGGAAATTTTCAGTGAAGTGTAAAAAAAAAAAAACAAATGATGAAGACTCTGGAACAAAAGGAGAGAAGACAGAGAGACTGCTGCAGCTAGCCACAAGGCGCAGCCAGCTGCTGGCTGTGTTCCACCATATTACCTTGTTCAAGCTTGTTCCAGCCATGGCTATTATGGCCATTTGGGGAGTGAACCAGTAGATGGAACATCTCTCTCATTTTCTTTCTCTAGCTCTCTGTAACATTGTCCTTCAAATAAATAAATAAATGAATAAATATTTATGGCTGCCTGTGTAGAGTGATTATTAGAAAGAAGAATTAATGAACCTCAACTGACAAATATATGTACTCTTTTGGTATATAGCACAAAATTGCAAATGTGTGTACATTCTGGGATAAATAATTCCATTATTTATGTGTTAATTATCCATAAATTATGGATAATTTTATCTTATATCTTATATGTTCATCTTATATCTTTGTGGTGATGCAACCACACAGAAAACCCATGGGTTACTATTCAGTGCCTTTACCAATGGAAACAACCACCACTCTTTGAGATAAGAGCAGAAAGGATTATATTTAAATTGCACAATTCAGAGGCAATTCACAATCAAATGCAAGACACCTAGAATTCCAAGAGTTTATAGGTTTTAAAGGTTTTAGTACATATTCACTAAGATGGGTGTGTGCCCATGTCTGTTGAGTTGCCACATATGTTGCATGTATTCCATGTATTGGAGATTTAAAATTTTAATGGGGTGGTTAGCATTCTGCACCAGGAATATGACCATGATGGTTTGAGTCTTGCTTCTGCATGGGCACCTCAGCCTGATCACAGCTGAGTCAGACTTGCAGCCTACTCCTTAATGAGAAATGTGGCTACTTAGTTTGGCTGCATCTAATCCACTGCAATTGCTCCTTTATTTGCAAAAGCAGCTGGTTACTCTCACAAGTATTAGCCTAAGCTAAGTTGTTATTTTATTTTGAAGGGGATGATGAGTGTCTAGATGCCTATTACTTATGGAGTCAAAAGGAGAAAAAGGTATCTATTATCAGCTACTTCCTGCTATGTTGGGGCCATAAGCCCAAATGGGTTTTAACCAGATAATGAAAGAATTTTTTTTTAACAGGCAGAGTGGATAGTGAGAGAGAGAGAGAGACAGAGAGAAAGGTCTTCCTTTGCCGTTGGTTCACCCTCCAATGGCCGCTGCGGCCGGCGCATCGTGCTGATCCGAAGCCAGGAGCCAGGTGCTTTTTCCTGGTCTCCCATGCGGGTGCAGGGCCCAAGGACTTGGGCCATCCTCCACTGCCTTCCCAGATCATAGCAGAGAGCTGGCCTGGAAGAGGGGCAACCGGGATAGAATCTGGCGCCCCGACCGGGACTAGAACCCAGTGTGCCGGCGGCGCAAGGCGGAGGATTAGCCTGTTAAGCGACGGCGCCAGCCCTGAAAGAATTTTTAAGTACTAGAGAGCCTTCTTTTGTGGAAGTAATGCTATTGAAGTAGGAAGGCCTGGTTGGAGCTTTCTAAAAAAGAAAAAAAGAAGAAAATGTTTTGAAAATGAGAAAAACAGGAAACCAATAAACAGATAAGAACAAAAAACAGAGGAGTAAGTAAATGGAATCCAAGAAAAACTGGGGAACTGGGGCCGGCTCACTTGGTTAATCCTCCACCTGCAGCACTGGCATCCCATATGGGCGCCGGGCTCTAGTCCCGGCTGCTCCTCTTCCAGTCCATCTCTCTGCTGTGGCACAGGAAGGCAGTGGAGGATGGCCCAAGTGCTTTGGCCCCTGCACCCGTATGGGAGACCAGGAGGAAGCACCTGGCTCCTGGCTTTCGATTGGCATAGCTCCAACCATAGCAGCCATTTGGGGGGTGAACCAACGGAAGGAAGACCTTTCTCTGTCTCTCTCACTGTCTAACTCTATCTGTCAAATAAATAAAGATTAAAAAAAGAAAAATTGGGGAACTAGGAACATTATCCAGTCCCACCAGTTTCAGTAGAGTCTTTCCTCTCAGTCATTGATCTCAGACAAAGGATGTTGAATGTTTGATTTAATGTCTGAAGAGTCTTTAATCACACTGGACATGTTTATCCAAACTCAGTGAGGTAACTGAACCACAGACTGCTCTTGTTTCTGCAAGGAGGAAAACTTTGTTGTTTTTTGGAGCTCTTTATAGATTCTAGATATTAATCTTTTATCAGCAACATGGTTTGTGCATATTTTCTCCCATTCTGTAGGGTGACTCTTCACTTTGCTCAATGTTTCCTTTCCAGTGAAGAATCTTAGCTTGATATAATTCCATTTGCCTACTTTTGTTTTGATTGCCTATGCTTCTAGGGTCTTTTCCTAGAAGTCTTTGTCTATGCCAATGTCTTGCAGAGCCTCCCCAATGTTCTCTTGTGATTTTATTGTATCAGGTTGTAGATTTAGCTTGATTAATTTTTTTTAGGTCACGTGAACCAAAAAGGTACCTTTGATTAACTTAGCAGTTTGAATTTATGAGCAATATTTTATCTATAAGCCAATTATTTAAAACTTTTATTTAGTAAATATAAATTTCCAAAGTACAGTTTATGGATTACAATGGCTTTTCCCCCCCATAACTTCCTTCCCACCCGCAACCCTCCCAACTCCTGCTCCCTCTCCCATTCCATTCACATCAAGATTAATTTTCTTTTTTCCTTTATTTTTTTACAGGCAGAGTGGACAGTGAGAGAGAGAGAGAGAGAGAGAGGGAAAGGTCTTCCTTTACTGTTGGTTCACCCTCCAATGGCCACTGTGGGTGGTGCACTGTGGCCAGCGCACCACGCTGATCCGAAGCCAGGAGCCAAGTGCTTCTCCTGGTCTCCCATGCGGGTGCAGGGCCCAAGCACTTGGGCCATCCTCCACTGCCTTCCTGTGCCACAGCAGAGAGCTGGACTGGAAGAGGGGCAACTGGGACAGAATTCGGCACCCCAACCTGGACTAGATTCCGGTGTGCTGGCGCCGCAGGCAGAGGATTAGCCTATTGAGCCACTGTGCCGGCCAAGATTCATTTTCAATTCTCTTTATATACAGAAGATCAATTTAGCATATATTAAGTAAAGATTTCAACAGTTTGCACCCACGCAGAACATAAAGTGTAAAATACTGTTTGAGTACTAGTTATAGCATTAATTCACATTGAACAACACATTAAGGATAGAGATCCTACATGAGGAATAAGTGCACAGTGATTCCTGTTGTTGACTTAACATATTGACACCCTTGTTTATGGCGTCAGTAATCTCCCTAGGCTCTAGTCGTGAGTTGCCAAGGCTATGGAAGCCTTTTGAGTTCACGGACATCAATCTTATTTAGACAAGGTCATAGTCAAAGTGGAAGTTTTCTCCTCCCTTCAGAGAAAGGCACTTCCTTCTTTGATGGCCCGTTCTTTCTACTGGGATCTCACAAGATCTTTCATTTAGGTCTTCCTTTTTTTTTCCAGAGTGTTTTGGCTTTCCATGCCTAAAATACTCTCACGGGCTCTTCAGCTAGCTTGATTAATTTTGAGTTGATTTGTGTATAAGCTATAAGCTAGGAGTCTTATTTTCTACCTCTACACATGGAGATCCATTTTTCCTCACACCATTTGCTGAAGAGACTTTTCTTGCTCTAGGGATTGATTTTTTGCACCTCTGTCAAAGAAGAGTTGGTTGCAGATGCATGGATTGATTTCTGGAGTTTCTGTTTATGCCATTGGTCTACCTGTCTTTTTTTGTGCCAGTACCAGACTGTTTTGATTGTAACTGCCCTGTAGCATGTCTTGAAATCTGCTATTATGATGCTCTGGCTTTTTTGTTGTTTAACATTGCTTTAGCTTTTTGGGGTCTCTTGTGTTTCCAAATCAACTTTAGCATCACTTTTTCTTCTAGATCTGAGAAGAGTGTTGTTATATTGACTGGAATCACATTGAATCTATAAATTGTTTTTGGTAGTATGAAAATTTTGTTGATGTTAATTCTTCCAATCCATTTTTTGTGTCTTCCATTTTTTGTCTTTTTATATTTATTTCTTTAATTCTTTCTAATTTTTATTTTAGTGATCTTTCACCTCTTTGGTTAAATTTATTCCAAGATATTTAATTTTTCATAGCTATTTTGAATGGGACTGATCTAACAAGTTCTTTCTCCACCATGGCATTGTCTGTGTATGTAAAGCCTGTTGATTTTTTTTTGACAGGCAGAGTGGGCAGTGAGAGAGAGAGACAGAGAGAAAGGTCTTCCTTTGCCGTTGGTTCACTGTCCAATGGCTGCCGCGGCTGGTGCACTGCGACTGGCGTACTGCGCTGATCCAAAGGCAGGAACCAGGTGCTTCTCCTGGTCTCCCATGGAGTGCAGGGCCCAAGCACTTGGGCCATCCTCCACTGCACTCCCAGGCCACAGCAGAGAGCTGGGCTGGAAGAGGGGCAACTGGGACAGAATCCAGCGCCCCGACAGGGACTAGAACCCAGTGTGCTGGTGCCGCAAGGCATAGGATTAGCCTATTGAGCCATGGCGCCAGCAAAGCCTGTTGATTTTTAGGTGTTAATTTTATATCCTGCCACTTTACCAAACTGTCTTATGAGTTTCAATGGTCTCTTGGTAGAGTCTTTCTGTTCCCCTATATACATAGAATTATATCATCTGCAAATAGGAGTAATTTGACATCCTCCTTTCAATTTGTATCACTTTGATTTCTTTTTCTTGCTAATAGCTCTGGCTAAAACTTTCAGAACTATGTTGAATTGCAATGGTGAGAATGGGCATCCTTGTCTGGTTCTGGATCTTAGTGGAAAGGCTTTCAACTTTCCCCCATTCAGTGTGATGCCTTAATTGTGTTGTGGAATGTTCCTTCTATAACCAATTTGCTTAAGGTTTTTAATCACAAAAAGATGTTATATTTTATCAAATGACTTATCTGCATCTTTTGAGGTAATCATGGTTGTTATTTTTTAATTTGTTAAAGTGATGTATCACATTCATTGATCTGCATATGTTGAACTATCTTGGCATAGCAGGGATAAGTCCCACTTGATCTGGGTGAATGATCTTTCTGATGTGTTATTGGATTTGATTTGCTGGTATTTTGTTAAGGATTTTTGCATCTGTGTTCATCAGAGTTATTGGCCTATAGTTCTCTTTCTTTGTTGTATTTTTTTTAAAAAGATTATTTATTTATTTATTTGACAGGTAGAGTTACAGAAAGAGAGGGAGAGAGAGAGAGAGAGATTGAGAGAGAGGTCTTCCTTCCATTGGTTCACTCCCCAAATGGCCGAACAGCCGGAGCTATCCTGATTCAAAGCCAGGAGCCAGGAGCTTCTTCCGGGTCTCTCATGTGGGTGCAGGGGCCCAAGGGCTTGGGCCATCTTCTACTGCTTTTCCAGGCCATAGCAGAGAGCTAGATTGGAAGAGGAGTAGACGTGACTAGAATAGGCCCCCATATGGGATGCCGGCACTTCAGGCCAGGGTGTTAATCCACTGTGCCACAGCACCAGCCCCTCTTTGTTATATCTTTTTCTGGTTTTGGAATTAAGGTGATGCTGGCCTCATAGAGGGATTTTGAGAGGATTCTTTCCTTTAAATTGTTTTGTATACTTTGAGAAGAATTGGAATCATTTCTTGAAAAGTCTGGTAGAATTCATCAGTGAAGCTATCCAGTCCTGGGCTTTTCTTCGTTGTGAAGGTCTTTATTACTGATTCAATCTCCATCTTGGTTATTGGTTTTTCAGGTTTCATTGGTTCCTTTCCAGAGCCTTGAGATGCATTGGTAGCTCATTTATTTGATGCCTTTCCAATTTCTATATGTAAGTCCCAACTGCTATAAACTTCCCTCTTAACACTGCCTTTGCTATATACAGATTTGGTATGTTGTATCATCATCCTCATTCACTTCTAGGAATTTTTATTTTCCTTTTGATTTCTCTTATTATCCATTGTTCATTCAGTATCATGTTTTTCAGTCTCCATGTGTTTCCATATTGTATAGAGACTCTTCTGTTGCAGGTTCTAGCTTCATTCCTTGTGGTCAGAAAAGATACATGGTATGACTTCAGTTTTTTTTTTAACTTGTTGAGACTTGCTTTATCGTAGAGCATATAGTCTATCCTAGAGAAAGTTCCATGCACTATGGAAAGAATGTGTATTCTTCAACCGTGGGATGAAATGTTCTGTAGACATCAATTGGGCCCATTTGGTTTATAGCATAGATTAGCTCTGTTGTTTGTTGATTTTCTGTCTGAGTTGTCCATTAATGAAAGTGGGATGTTGAAGTCCCCATTACTGTTGTATTGGAGTCAATATCTCTCTTTAGATCCACTAACATTGTTTTAAACAGCAAGGCACCCTGGAATTGGGTGTATTTACATTTTTTTAGTCACACCTTCCCATTGAATTGACCCCTTCATCATTACATAATGCCCTTATTCCTCTCCCTCTCTCTCTCTTGAAGATTTTGCTTACTTATTTGAGAGGTAGAGTTACAGAGACAGGGAGAAAGAGAAAGGTCTTCCATTGGCTGGTTTATTCCCCAGATGGCTGTAATGGCCAGAGTTGAGCTGATCCAAAGTCAGGAACCAAGAGCTTCTTCTAGGTCTCCCATGTGAATGCAGGGGCTCAAGCACTTGGGCCATCTTCCACTGCTTTCTCAAGCTATAGCAGAGAGCTTGATTGGAAGAGGAGCATGCAGGACATGAACGGGCACCAATATGGGTTGCCAGCACCATGCATTTTGGAATGTTTTCTTTGTTTTTTGCTCTTGAAAGTTTAAGTCCAATGCACCATGGGTAAGATATTTCTGGTGAAGTCTCTTAGGAGTTCTATGTACTTCTTCTATTTGGATAACCATTTGTTTCTCCAAATTACTTCACTGAATAGGCCTTCTTATCCATTGTCTCTTTCCAAAATTTCAGGAACTTCTAAACTTGTATTTTGAGTTGATAGCATCCCATAATTCTCCAACACTGTTTTTAACTTTTCTAATTTCTATTTCTTTTTTAGTTTGGTCTTACTGACATGTTTCCAAAGATTTGTCTTCTAGCTCTGATACTCTTTATTCTGCATCATCAAGTGTGTTGTTAAGACTTTCCTCTGTGTTATTTATTTGGCCTAGTGAATACTTCATTTCTAATATTTTATTTTGAATTCTCTTCAAAATGTCAATCTCATAAGAAACTTTTACATCCATGTCATGTATGAATTTCTTTCACTCTTGAATTTTTGTTTCTCATTGCTTATAAGTAATGCTATTACCATTATTTTGAATTCCTTTTCAGATATTTCATCAATGATTTCATCTTCACATTCTATTTTTTTTTTTGACAGGCAGAGTGGACAGTGAGAGAGAGAGACAGAGAGGAAGGTCTTCCTTTGCCGTTGGTTCACCCTCCAATGGCCGCCACAGCCAGCGTGCTGTGGCCAGTGCATTGTGCTGATTCGAAGGCAGGAGCCAGGTGCTTCTCCTGGTCTCCCATGCGGGTGCAGGGCCTAAGCACTTGGGCCATCCTCCACTGTACTCCTGGGCCACAGCAGAGAGCTGGGCTGGAAGAGGGGCAACTGGGACAGAATCTGGTGCCCCGACCAGGACTAGAACCTGGTGTGCTGGTGCCGCAGGTGAAGGATTAGCCTATTGAGCCATGGCACTGGCCTTCACATTCTATTGTGAAGATGTTATTGTGTTGTATTCCTTTGGGAGAGACATGTTGTCTTCCTTTATTCATGCATATTGTATATTTGCATTTATTTTAAGAATTTGTAGAAAAGCTTATTGGTTTTTCCCCTAGTGGGCTTTATCTTTGAGCTATGCCTCTGTGGCTTAGTGGAGGGTCAGGCATGTGCTGGCTATGGCCAGGGTACTCTGGTCAGTGCACAAGGGTGGGGCAAGAACCCCAAGTGAGACCCAAGTTGGGTGTTCCAGATCTCCTCTATTGTCAGTAGGGTAGAGGGCATGATCATGCTTGTTGGCATAAACACTTCATTTCCTTTCTTCCAAGGTGATCAATGCCTGGGGTTACAATCCCAACCACACATGCAAGTGAATACACAGAAGATCAGTGTGAGGATAAAACACTGTCAATGATCCAAAGTAGGTTGTTAGGGAGCTCTGAGCCTTCAACAGAGAGTGATTTCCTAGAGTCCTACCTACAACTCACACCCTATCCAGAAGTCACAAAATTCTGAAGTCACAGAGTACAAGGCACCCAAAGCCATGGAGTGCAAAGGATTCACAGTCATGTGAACCTGCCCAACTATGGAAACAGCAGAGGTGTTTCCAGAGCCAGATGCAGATGAATACTCTACTTCAGCATTTTAAACCCTGGAGTCTGGAATAAGCTGAGAGTGTGGGGGTGCTTCCTAGTAATATGAGGGTGCCTATCCCACTGTCAGCTCTACAGGCCAGACTCCAAGTCAGTGGAAAATGCAGATTTTTCTCTCTGGTGAAATCCCCCAAGGTCACAGCATGCACAAGAGCCATGGACAGCATTTACTGCTGTCAAAATGGCACCTTCTCCTTGAAGGTGGACAGGTGCTCTTATGGGGAAATGGGGAGAAATATAGAGGCTTTCCATTCACAGTGTTATGTGGGTGCAATGCTGCCAGTTGGGCTTCAGGCTGGTTTCAATGTGAGGTCCACAAGGCTCTATGTTAGACAATATTACCTGGTGGTACATGTCCTCGACAGCAAATGTGTCTTATACACAAACAGCATCAGAAAGATGGGTTGTGTCAGAAGCTACCCGAAGGAAAAAGGTGTCACTTATCACTCAGAAAGTGGCTGCTCTATTGTGATTCCTCTGTGCATCCTCAGAGTTAGGCACACTGGGTGCTGCTAACATGGTGTGCATGCATGACAAGTAGCAGAAGCATTTGTCATAGGCTCTCACAAAGCCTGTGGTTCATAACTAAAACTAACTATCCCCTCCTCCAAGCCAAACTCCAAGCCTAGCTGCCCATCTCAAAAAGTCATGTTGGGCCGGCGCCGAGGCTCACCTGGCTAATCCTCCTCCTGTGGCACCGACACCCCAGGTTCTAGTCCCAGTTGGGGTGCCAGATTCTGTCCCAGTTTCTCCTCTTCCAGTCCAGCTTTCTGCTGTGGCCCAGGAAGGCAGTGGAGGATGTCCCAAGTGCTTGGGTCCCTGCACCCACATGGGAGACCAGGAGGAAGCACATGGCTCCTGGCTTCGGGTTGGTGCAGCATGCCGGCCATAGCGGCCATTTGGAGGGTGAACCAATGGCAAAGGAAGACCTTTCTCTCTGACTCTCTCACACGGTCTAACTCTGCCTGTCAAAAAAAAAAAGTCATGTTAAGCATTAACTGCAACCTGGCCAATAGCAATTAACTCTAGCCCTGAATGGGATACCAAATTGAGAGCTAGCATGTGCTTCAGCACTAAAACCTCATTCTAAGCCTCACCTTCATATGAGTGCTAACAAAAAAGTAACCCAAATGCTGGGCCAAGCTTTCAGACTGGTCCTTACAATAAGTCCCTGTGAAAGATTTATAGCACCAAAACTCTGAAGCTAACCTTAGAGCTGGCCCCTTGGCCAAACAAGAAACTCAACTGAGCACTGACCCTGAAATCTAATCCTGCTGGAAGCTGCTCCAGGCCTGATATTTTCCCATACCCATTCATGTCACAAATGGTAACTTGTGGTGAAAAGAAGACAGGTCATGGAATGTGACTGTGGAGTGAGGCCTACCCTTGGAGCTCTGGACGCATGAGGTGTTGGGAGAGAGCTTTGAGTAAGTTTTACCATCAGGATTCCCCTGAGACCCTACGGCCAGTATGGGGTTACTATGACTGATCTGAGCTAGCCATGGTGTCTCTCATACATCTTATATTTGGGAGCCAGGCCACAGGAGAATGAAATTTTGTGAGCTGCCTTGAATCTTCCACCTCCACAGATCTCTAAATCCACAGGCCATAATAGGTTATGAGGAAGAGTGAGAGGCCACACAGGAAAGCAGCTAGGGCCAGAGTGGTGCTACCCCAAAGCTTTGCTCAGGGAACAGTGTTCATGGATGTCTGCACACGTGATGCCCAACAAATGTTTCTTTGGAAGCTGAGACACAGATGGTCTGAGTGTTCTCTGTAACATGTAGTGAGTGTCCAACTATATTCCTGTAGCTACTGAATCCTTTGTCCAGCTAAAAGTGGTGTCAGGCCTCAAGAAACATCACTGAATGAAGTCACCTGGCCAGGGGACAGTGGTGATGGTGAACTTCCTTGAGTGTACTCCTTTTGGGGAGTATTCATTTCCCTGCTTACCCATTTTGGCAGGCTTTCTAGGTATGACCCTGGATAAAAACTGAGCATAATGAGGACTCCCAGGCAAGCAACTGTATTCTAATTGAGATACAGTACCCATTCTGTGAAATCACCAGAGCAATGCAACCCCAGAGCATTTGCCAAATGTATTTTGCAAATTCTGGATCAATAATGACCACCTAGCCAGTAGCCTGTTGCTGCCAGATATGTCATCTGTTCCAACTGAAATGTGCTCTCTGGTGAATACCAAGGTGGTAGGAATTCCATTCAATGACAGAACTTTGGGAAATCATTTGTCTCCTGTAATTCTCAATTCCTCACCTTGTGTGTTAAGGCATAGTCATCAATGTTAATATACACACATGGTCAACACTGAATCTGAACAGAGTTTCTACCTTTTCAAGGGTAGACTACTTTTATTCTAGGCAGGTGACACAGGCACAACATGTCTCTCAGCACAATTCAGATAGGACTCATTGGAATCATTGGGACTACAATGCTTTTGAAGCACATTCACTTTGAAAACAAGAATAAGGTTCCTCCAGCGAAATTACTATGTTTATGTAGCTACTCAATACTTAGTCATGCCAAAAGTGGTGTCTTGCCTGAAGTGACTTTGACAAATAGAATTACATGCCACAGAGAACAGTGGTGAGGGTCAACTTCCAGAAGTGAACTCCTTTTGGGGAGCTGTAACTTCCCTGCTTACATCTTTTGGCAGGATCTTTTGTATGATTGTGGATATTAAGCATGATGAAGCTCAGTGGAGCAACTGTATTCTAATTGTAATACAGTACACATTTTGTGCAATCACAGGAGCAAAGCAGCCCTCAGAGTGTTTGCCCACCATATAACGCAAGCTCTGGTTCCATAATGAACACTCTGCCAGTAGCCTGTGGCTGCCAGATATGTCAACCATTCCAACTGAAATTTGCTATCTGGTGGATACCAAGCTGGTAGAAACTCCATTCTAGAATAGAACTTTGGGAAATCAGTTGTTTCCCATAACCCTGAAATCACTTCACTGAATGGAGTCACCTGCCTCAGGAAACAGGGGTGAGTGTGTGAACTTCTTGGAGTGAACTGCTGTCGGGGACCAAGCAACATGTGGCCTCTTAGTGGTAAACTACTGAAGTAGAGCTAAGCAGCCCAGGCCGGAAAGTACTGATAATGACACCCTGTGTCTTAAGAGTTTATGACCATTCCCCCACCTGCACAGGCATTGCAGTTGCAAGATAACCTTGTGACCTCCCTCTGCTTGCACAGGCATTGCAGCTGCAAGGTAAACTACCCTCCTCCCCCCACCCGACATCCTGCCTTCATGATATAAGTGAGTGGTTAAAAAATAAAGACACAGCTTGAACAGCCATGTTGTCTTGCTGTCATCTTTGTGTCTCCTGTCCCTTTCATTCCCCATTCTAGGTACTTGGCCCTAGTTGACGTCCGCGGGATGGGACAACTGGCGCCCAACGTGGGGCTCGAGTGTGGCCCTTGAGGTTCGAGTGCCTGTAAGATTGGAGGAACGCCGCCTTCCAGGAGGAAAACTTGGATCCAAGTGATTGTGCGACCGGCTCGGAACTGCCCACCTGAGACCATTAGCTTCGGTTGACGCTGCGGAGTGAAGACGGCGCAAGGTAAGTGACGGCCATGGGACAGGCATTATCGTCATGGGAAATGTTCATTTCAGGTCTCAGGGAGGCCCTCAAGACACGAGGAGTTCGGGTTAAAAATAAGAATCTAAAGGCATTTTTTGAGCATGTAGAAAAATTGTGTCCCTGGTTTCCCAAGGAAGGAACAATTGACGAGGTCAAGTGGCAAAGAGTTGGAAATTGTTTAAAGGATTTTCATAATTTCAGTTAAAGTAAATGTTACCTTTGTAAAGTTATTATTACTATGTGAAATAAGAAATTGTGGTGACAAAGTGTCTGGACTACCCATTCTGTTTTTGTATTATGTACTAACTCTACCCTTATTATTGATAGGAATGCTCAGACTGATTATGCTTGGTTTGCTTTACAAAAAAAATGTAAATCCAAATATGTCACAAATGTTTAAGATTCCACAAACCTACAAGAATGTAACAATTATGGTACTGCTTTTTATGTCCCCGACATGGGTGCCCAAGAAGCTAATTCCCCCCCAGATATGTTTCAATTTATCCTTAAAACACCTTAAATATTATTGTGTTTAATTTCTGAATGTATACTTGTATGAGAAATTTGTATTGTATTCTTGTGATAATGTGTTAAGTACTCCTACACCTCAATGCAACCTTAGGGCCAAATGTAAGGACAGATTTTTAAAATAAAGAGGCTTGTATCTAGGTTTGGCTCTGATAAACAAGCAACTTGTCTGCCAGATAACCTTCTCCTGCTCCTTGGGAGCCTGGCCAGTTCCCGGGGAGGAGGATAAAGGAATGCTTCTGATAACAGGTAGGCATGCTTCGTGTCTCAGCTCTCTGGCCAAGATCCGGGATGGGACGAACTGCTTGCCTAAAATCTTGGCAATGAGCCACCCTTGTCCTTGGGGGCTTTAAGAGGGAGCCAGAACAAGCCTCTGCTACTGCTGTTTCATCCCGGGGGAACACGCAGTCAAGCTGAATGTTAAACATACCTGTGATGATTACTGATAATGTTTAATTCTCAGTATGGATTAAAGATTGCCTAGTGATGCTGACAGTACCGTAAATTCTACCAAACATAAGTACAATACGGGCATGGATCAATTGGCTACTGTGGCTGAGGTGACAGTCCCTTTCATAAGAGATTAACAAAATAAATTCACTTATAAACAGGACATTCAGGACCTGCCTTTCTGCATGGTATGTCATTACAAAAAGCAACAAGGAGGGTTATGCTCAACAAAACGAGGGTGCTATAAATGTGGGCAGCAGGGACATATACAAAAATCGTCCAAAAGCTAAAAATAAAAATGAAACTCCTCCTGGGACTTGCCCCCAGTACAAAAGGAATAGGCATTAGACCAATAAATGTGGCTCCAAAACTAATAAAAAAGGTAATTCATTAAAGAACAAAGTTTGGAAAACTGGAAGAGGGGCCAGCCCCTGGCCCCAGTATCTCAAAGGACAAACCCTGGGGCACTACGGTTTGTCCCCTCCCAGCCTCAGTCTCAGCAAATACTTCAACAATTGCCTCCCTCCAAGAGCAACCCCAGTAGCTCAGGGCTGGACCTTTGTACCGCCTCCCATACAATATTAGACTCCACCCAGGGCCCACAAATTATCCCTACAGGGGTGCGGGGCTCCTTGCCTTTGGGTACTTGTGCTTTTATTCTCAGCCAAGCATCAGCCACCCTTAAAGGCATTCAAGTTTTTCCCGGTATTATTGACGGTGACTTTACCAGGGAGATAAAAATCCTAGCACCCACTATTAATGGAGTAGCTGTCATTCCACAGGGCACCCATCTAGCACAACTGGTTCTTCTGCCTTTAATTACTGGAAATACATCCTCAATTTCTTCCAGGCCCCAAGGCATTATCCCTTTGGGCTCCTCGGATACTTATTGGGTCCAGCCAATTACAAAAAATAGGCCTGTGTTAACCCTTACTATTAAAGGAAAGGATTTCAAGGACATTTTTGATACAGGGACGGATGCCACAGTCATATCTCAAGATCACTGGCCGGTCCATTGGCCGATGACAGCATCTCTCACCGATTTGCGAGGTATAGGCCAGTCCAACAACCCCCAAGTCAGTTCAAGGGTATTACATTAAAAAGATAAGGAAGGCGATCAGGGCACTGTGACTCCTTTTGTATTACCAGGCCTCCCTGTTAACCTGTGGGGACGTGACATTCTCTCCCAAATGGAAGTTATCCTGTGCAGCCCCAGTGCTGTGGTCACACAACAAATGCTGCGCATGGATTATGTGCCTGGCACAGGACTTGGAAAAATGAGACAGGACATACCTCAACCTATTACAGCACCCTCTAAAACAGATAGACATGGGCTCGGATATTCGGATTTTTAGTAATGGCCACTGGAGTTTTTTGGCAAAAATCCCTCATGCCCAATAAAAAAGGTCAACCTCTTTTCTGGGTGCATGTCCCCATTTCCTCATCTAAAGTAATTACAGTATATTTGTCTCAGGTTGCTTCAATAATCATCAAAGCTCGTTTCCTTTCCCGCCAATATTTTGGAAAAGACCCCTATGTTGTAGTAGTGCCATATACCCGAGAACAGACTCAGTTCCTTCTTCAAACTTCTGATGACTGGGGAATAGCCATGTCAGGATTTATGGGAGTCATTGACAATCAACTCCCTGATGACCTCGTGTTACAGTTTGCCCAATCCTATTCCTTTATTTTTCCAAAAAATACAAAAAACAATCCCATTCCAAAGGCTGTTACAGTATTTACAGATGGGTTGTCCAGTGGGATGGCTGCCTTTGTGGCAGACAACCGTTCCCATGTTTTTAAAACATCTTATCAGTCGGCCCAGTTGGTTGAGCTGTATGCCATACTTCAAGTCTTTACACAGTTTTCCAGTTAAGCTGTAAATATTTATACTGATAGTGCATATGCAGCTCACTCCATTCCGTTGCTTGAAACTTCTCCTTTTCTTAAAACAACTTCCAACTCTATGCCCTTGTTTATACAAATTCAAAAGCTAATATGAGAAAGACAACAGCCCTTCTATTTGGGACATATTAGGGCACACACAAGCCTACCAGGATCACTCTCAGAAGGTAATGCCCAGGTAGGTGCTGCTACGAGGCTTGCCTTCCCCACAGTTGTGGGCACAGTGCAGGAAGCTCAAAACTCAGAAGGTAATGCCCAGGTAGATGCTGCTACGAGGCTTGCCTTCCCCACAGTTGTGGGCACAGTTCAGGAAGCTCAAAACTCAGAAGGTAATGCCCAGGTAGATGCTGCTACGAGGCTTGCCTTCCCCACAGTTGTGGGAACAGTGCAGGAAGCTCAAAACTTGCATAGGTTGCATCACTTAAATGCTCAATCTCTCCATTTGTTTTGTAAAATTTCACAAGAACAGGCTCGTGAAATAAAGAATGCCCCTCATGCGTTACAAGCCAACCTGTACCACATTTGGGAGTCAATCCGCGTGGTCTTCTCCCTAATCAACTATGGCAAATGGATGTCACACACTTCCCAAAATTTGCCAAGCTAAAGTATCTTCATGTCTCCATAGACACCTACAGTGGCTTTGTCTTTGCCTCCCCCCATACAGGAGAAGCTGCTAAGGATGCTGTCTCGCACCTTATCACGGCTCATTCTGTACTGGGAAAACCTGTTAAAATTAAGACAGATAATGGTCCTGCTTATGTCAGCGCTAAGTTTAAACAATTTTGTGAGGCTCTCCATATTAATCACATTACAGGAATCCCCTACAATCCACTGGGTCAGGGGATTATTGAAAGAGCCCATCAAATGCTGAAAACCTGGCTCACTCGGCTTGAAGCCACTTCCTTATCCTTTGTCTCTCCCAGAGACCGATTGACTCATGCGCTCTTTGTACTAAATTTATTAACCTTGGATAATAATAGTCATTCAGCCACAGATCGCCACTGGCATCCTTCCCCTGAAACGGCCCCACCTATGGTGATGTGGCGAGACCCCCTCACTAGTGGATGGCACGGCCCCGATCCTGTGCTTATTTGGGGACGGGGGTCAGCCTGCATTCTGGATCAAAAACAATCAATGCCAAGATGGCTGCCTGAAAGATTAATTAAATAAGCTAATTCATCAAACTCTTCTAATATTAACCCTACACCAGAGCCTACATCCGGCCCTGAGGATATTTTCCCCTTGTGTTTACAGGAATGAAAAGACCCGGCTGGACTCTACTGGAACTCATTACAGGACTCCTTGTTATTGTCAGCATTGTTGCCATTGTTGCTATTTGTGTATATTATCTTCTCTCTATTCTCTCTTCCCCTGCCACATTTCCTGAGGGCTCACTGATTAACCCCTCTGAAGGGCCCTAATAAAATGGCCCTCTTCCTTGCTCTCCTGATAATGGCAATCTACACCATCCATTGGGCTCCACCAGTCTTTGCAGGGTTAGACAACTCTCAGGCCATTCAAAAACTCCTTCAACAGCATGACCCTTGTATCTGCTCCAGGGGCATAATAGAATCCCTCCCACAAACATCAACCTCCTATGGATTCCCAGTCCTCAATAGTAAGCCGCATTTTACACATGACTGCGGAGATAAAACTGCGTATCCGGCTGCCACAGATTCCAAATGGCACTGTATTCTCAAACCTAAACTAGACTCTTCCTGCCCTGGGGATCAATGCCCATCAGAATGCAATAGTACTATCCATTACTCCGTGCACTCCTCCTGTTATACTCAGTATCAAACCTGTAATGAGGGGATCAACATGTATTGTTTGCCACTATAACAGGAGATCATGGGGGAGCGTTCGGAGGAGACTTGTCTTCTTCATGCCTCAGCTCTCCTCCCTGCCCCCCTAAGGGACAAGTAGCCTGCTGGTACCCTATAGCCCCTGTGGGAGTGTCTGATGGTGCAGGCCCTCAGGATACCCTTAAACAATTAAAAACACAAAAAACACTCAAAACCCCATTTGAGAGCCTTTACCCTTCCCTTCATTACCACCCCCCGGCTAAAGTTCATTCCAGAGGAAATGAAGACTTGGATGTCAATACCATGGATATCCTTACCAACACCCATAAACTGCTTAATCTCTCTGCCCCAGACCTTGCAAAAGGCTGCTGGCTCTGTTTACACCAGGGACCCCCCCTCCCTCTTGCCATTTTTTCTGCCACTTAATAAATATCTCCTTTGGTTGCCCCCCTATACAGCCTTTTCCTGTTCTTCCTGTCCCAATGGAAAATATCACTTGCCTTTATAAATCTCCTAACAATAATTCCTTCAATATCGATGTAGGCCTTGCTCCTTTCTGCACAAATAGTATAACAGTAGATTATCCTCTTTATGCCCCTAATTCCACCATTTTTGTATGTAGGGATAATTTAGCTTATACCATTTTACCAACAAATTGGACCGGTAATTGCATGCATGCTATGCTTCTTCCCAATGTAGAAATTATTGATGGAAATACCCCTGTCCCTATTCCCTCCTTTGATTATATTGCAGAAAGACAAAAGCAAGCTGTTCAATTTATTCCTTTATTGGCCACATTGGGAATTTCCACAGCTGTGGTTACAGGACCCACAGGACTGGGAATCATGGTCCAAAAATATAGAGAATTGTCCCAACAACTTATTAATGATGTACAAACCCTACCCACCACCATTCAGGACCTTCAAGATCAAATTGATTCCCTAGCAGAAGTGGTTTTATAAAATCGTAGAGGCTTAGACTTGCTTACCACTGAACAGGGAGGTATTTGCTTGGCTTTAAAGGAAAAATGCTGTTTTTATGCTAACAAGTCTGGCATTGTTTGCGATAAAATCAAGACACTTCAAGAAGATCTGGAGCGTCATCGACGTGCCATGGCTGAAAATCCCTTTTGGACGGGATGGAATGGACTGCTTCCCTATTTGCTACCACTTTTAGGCCCCATTGCTGGTTTGCTTGTTACACTATCTGTAGATCCTTGTCTTTTCAATAAGCTGATGACCTTTATCAAACAGCAAGTAGATAATTTAGCAGCCAGACTGATTCAAATACATTACATAAGTCTGGCCATGAAAGATCCCCTGAAAAACGTTGTCTCTCTCTCCGGCCAGTGAGGTCTGGCCGGTGAGGTCACGGTCGCTCCAACAACTGACTCTCCCCTTCAGTCTGCCACTGCCCCAGTAGGGAGCCCAGGAAGGGTCCCAGGCTTATCAATTAAATGAGCAGTAAGCCAATGATGGGCACCTTCCCGGAACCTCACCCACCTAAGACAGGAGTCCTTGGGGACTGGCAAGGATATCCAATGATGGGTAAGAGGTGCTGGAGCTCCGGCTCAATTCCTAAGACAGGCACTGCTCATTCATCACACTTGGCCTAACCAGTAGCCATTTCTGTTTAATTGATAAGAAAGGGGGAGATGTCGGGGACCGAGCAACATGTGGCCTCTTAGCGGTAAACTACTGAAGTAGAGCTAAGCAGCCCAGGCCGGAAAGTACTGATAATGACACCCTGTGTCTTAAGAGTTTATGACCATTCCCCCACCTGCACAAGCATTGCAGTTGCAAGATAACCTTGTGACCTCCCTCTGCTTGCACAGGCATTGCAGCTGCAAGGTAAACTACCCTCCTCCCCCCACCCGACATCCTGCCTTCATGATATAAGTGAGTGGTTAAAAAATAAAGACACAGCTTGAACAGCCATGTTGTCTTGCTGTCATCTTTGTGTCTCCTGTCCCTTTCATTCCCCATTCTAGGTACTTGGCCCTAGTTGACGTCCGCGGGATGGGACAAACTGCTTTTGGGGAGCAGTCAGTTCCCTCCCTACTTATTTCAGCAGGTTCTCTGGCTATGACTATGGATGCAAATTCAGCATACTGAGAAAGTGCAGTGGAACAACTGTATTCTAACTGAGATACAACACCCATTCTGTAAAATCATGGGAGTAATGCAGCCTCCGGAGTGTTCAATAAATCTACATTGCAAGCTGTGGATCCAGTATGACCTCTCTGCCAATAGCCTGGTGCTGCCAGATATGTCATCTGTTCCAACTGAAATTGGCTGTCAGGTGGATACCAAGCTGGTGGGAACGCCATTCCATGACAGAACTTTGGGAATTCACTTATTTCCCATAACACTCAACTCCTTGCCTTGTGTGTTACAGCATACTCATTAAGGCTCATGTATGGGTACTTGTCTGTGAATACTCAGGAAACAAAGTGGAGTTTCCATCTGGTCCAGAGGAAACTACTTCTTTTGATGGCAGGCAACACAGATACAACATAAATCTCGGCACCATTCAGGTAGGCCTAATTGGAATTTCTGGGACAACACTGCTTTAGAGGTGCATACATTGTGAGTACGAGAATAAGGTCCCTCCAGCAAAATCACGATGTTGCTGTAGCTACTCAATACTTTGCTGTTCTGAAAAGCAGTGTCTGGGCCGAAGTCACTTCACCAAATGTTGTCAGGAGCCTCAGGGAACAGTGGTGGAGGCACATTTTGGGGAGTTAACTCCTTTTAAGGATCAGTTAATTCGCTGCTTTCTAATTTTGGCAGGCTTTCTGTGTGTGATCATCAATGCAATTTGAGCATACTAGGGAAACTTGGCAGAGCAACTGTGTTCTAATTGAGAAATGGTACATTTCTATGAAATTACAGGAGCAATGTGGCACCAGGAGTGTTTGCCAATCATACATTGCAAACTCTATTTCCAAAATATCCACTCTCCCAGTAGGCTGTGGATGCCAGATATGTCATCCATTCCAACTGAAATTTGTTATTATATGGATACCAAGCTAGTAGGAACTCCATTCCATGAAAGAACTTTGGGAAATCACTTGTTTTCAGTAACCCTCAGCTACTAACCTTGTGTGTTACCTCATACTCATTAAGGCTCATGCACATGCATTGGTCGGTAAACATTCTGGAAACTGAACACAGTTTCCACTTTGCCTAGTCTCTACTTCTATTCCTGGCAGGTGACACAGGCAGAACATACCTCTTAGAATGATTCATGTAGGCCTCATTAAAATCTGTGGGACCACAGGGATTCTGAAGTGCATGTACTGTGAGAATGAGAATGTAGATGCTCAATATTTTGTTGTGCCCAAAAGTGTTGTGTGGCATCAAATGCCCCAGAGAACAATGGTGATGGCCATGATCTGGGAGTGAACTCCTTTTAAGGAAAAGTCCCTTCTATGCCTGATTCAGGTAGATGTTGTTGGAATCATTGGGACCACAATGCTTCAGAAGCCCATACACTGTCAGAATGAGAATAAGTGTCCTTCTGTGAAATCAGTACATTAGAGTAACTACCCAACACTTAGTCATGCTGAAAAGTGGTGTTTGTTATGAAGTCACTCCACCAAATGGAGTCAACTGCCCCAGGGAACAGTGGTGACTGCCAACTTCTGGAAGTGAACTTCTTTTGGGGAACAGTCACTTCTCTGCCTAATTGTTTCAGCAGGCTCTCTGAGTATGATCATGGATACAAACTGAACATATCTAGGAAGCTCAGCAGAGCAACTGTATTCTAAATGAGATATCATACCTATTGTGTGAAATCACAGGAGCAAGATGGCCCTCGGAGTGTTTGCCAATCATACTGTAAGCCTTTGATCCAAAACAACCATTCTGACAGTAGCATATGGCTGCCAGGTATGTTGTCTTCTCCAAAAGGAATGTACTGTCAAGTGGATACCAAGCTGGTAGGAATGCCATTCCAAGAAAGAACTTTGGGAAGTCACTTTTTTCTAGTAACACTTACCTTTTCTCCTTGAGTGTATGGCATACTCATTAAGGCTCCTCATTTATTTGCAAGAGTCAGTGAACACTCTGGAAACGGAAATTATATTCTACCTTGACAAAGGGAGACTAATTCTATTGCCAACAGATGAAACAGGCACAACATATGTCTCAGTGCTATTAAGGTAGGCCTTGTTAGAATTGTTGGGACCACACAGCTTCTGAATCATATACACTGTCAGAACGAGAATAAATTTCCTGCAGTGAAATCACTGTGCTACTGCTGTAGCTACAGAATAATTCATCACGTTGAAAAGTGGTGTCTGGCATGAAGTCACTTCAACAAATGGTGTCACCTGCCACAGGGAACAGCATTGATGGCCATCTTCTGGGAATGAACTCCTTTTGGAAAAGTCCCTTCCCTGACTATCCATTTCAGCAGGCTCTCTGCATATGATCATGGATGCAAATTGAACGTAATGGGGAAGCTCAATGGTGTAACAATGTTCTAACTGTTAAACCATTCTGTGAGGTCACAGGAGAAATGCAGCCCTCAGAGTGTTTGCCAGCCATACATTGTAAGCTCTGTATCCATAATGACCACTCTGCCATTAGCCTGTGTCTGCCAGATATGTAGTCTATTCCAACTGAAATTTGCTCTCAGCTGCATATCAAGTTGATAGGAACTCCTTTCCATCACAGGAACTTGGGAAATCACTTGTTTTCCGTAACCTTCAACTCTTGGCCTTGTGTGTTATGGCATTCTAATTAAGGCTCATGTATGTGCTTCGTTTGGTGAACACTCAGGAAACAGAATGGAGTTTCCAACCTTGCCAAGGGGAGATGACTTCTACTCCTGGCAGGTGACACAAGCACAAAATATCTCTTGGCTCCATTTAAGTAGGCCTCGTTGGAATCATTGTGACCACACTGCTTCCAAATTGTATATACTGTGAGAATGAGAATAAGGTCTTCCAGGAAAATCATTATGTACTCTTCATCATACCCAAAAGTGGTTTCTCACCTTAAGTCACTTCACCAAGTGCTTTCACCTGCCCATGGAACAGTGGTGATGGCCATTTCCTGGAGTGAACTTCTTATGAGAAATTTCGCTGTCTACTCTTTTCAGCAGCCTTTCTGCTTATGGCCATGGAAGCACACTGAATATACTGAAGGAAGCTCAGTGGAGTAACCATGTTCTACTTGAGATTCAGCACCCATTCTGTGACTTCACAGGAGCAGCACTGCTCTTGGAATGTCTGCCAACCATACATTGCAAGGTCTGGATCCATAATGACCTTTCTGCAAGTAGCCTGTGTCTGCCAGATATGTTGTCTGTTCCAACTGAGATTTGCTCTCAGGCAATTTGCTTCAAGGTAATAAGAACTCCATTCCATGATAGAAATTTGGGAAATCACTTGTTTCCTGTAAGCCTCGACTACTGGCCATGTGTGTTATGGCATACTCATTAATGCTCATGTTCTTTCATCAGTCTGCAGATACTCAGGAAGCTAAAAAGAGTTTCTGCCTTGCCAAGGGGAGACTAGTTCTATTCCCAGCAGGTGACAGAGGCACAATATATCTTAGCACCATTCAGGTAGGCCTTGTTGGAATTGTTGGGACCACATGCTTCTGAAGTGCATACACTGTGAGAACAATAATAAGGTCCCTCCAGTGAAATCACATTACAATGGTTACCCAATACTTCATTGTATCAAAACGTGGTGTCAGGCCTGAAGTCATGACAGAATGGAGTCATCTACCCCAGAAAACAGTGATGACAGCCAACTTCTGGGTATGAATTATTGTAGGCAGCCTTTGGACAAGTCAAGGCCAATCTTGGCTTGTGGAATTCCTGGGATAAGAAAGTCACATACTTCCATCCTGAAGGAGGATGATGATCAAGAACACTCTGTTAAAATTATCTGTGTTACCAGAGGCCCAATAAGTTGCTTGCGTATGTTGTTATTTTTTGTGCTTCTTTGAGCTGCAGCTGGTTATGTATAAATATCGCTGAGACACTGGAATAAATGAGTCTTGATCAGCCTTGTTGTCTTGGCTCTATTCTCTGTGCCCTTGCCCCTCTTTTCATTCCCACTTCCTCCTTCAGGTTCTGTTCGACTGGTGCAACAGGCCTGCACAAATTATTTTTAGGAAATAGTCACTTCCCTGCCTACTCATTTCAACAGGCTCTCTTCAAATGACAGTGAGTGCAAACTGAATAAACCAATGAACCTCAGCAGAGTAACCATGTTCTAATTGAGATACGATACTTATTTTGTGAAATCTTGGAGCCATGCAGCCTTCAGAGTGCTTGTGAACCATACATTGCAAACAATGGATACATAACAACCACTCTGCTTGTAACAAGAGGCTACCATATATGTGGTACCACCTCTACATCTCAGGAAAGGGGATGTTCTCCCTGAAGAGAGGTCCCCTGATTTGCAGGTAGGTAAAGATGGCAATACAGAGTGAAAGAGATGCAGCTTCCAGCTCATGAACTTAAAATTACCTATGTAAACTTTCCACATCAAAATCTCAGATATGGAGTGTTTTTCTGTAGCTTTCTGGGAAAGTAGATCAGAGGTGGAGGTGTTTTCAAAAATTCTGACAATAAAATCTCAGATGTGGGGTGCTTTTTGTATCATTTTGAATAACATCTCAGATGTGGGGTGTTTTCTGTAATTTTCTGAGATTGCAGATCACAAGTATTTTTCTGAGATATAAATTAATTTTTTTCAAAGATTATATTTATTTGAAAGACGTAGTTACAGAGAGAGGTAGAGACATAGAGAGAGGTCTTCCATCTGTTGGTTTACCCCCCAGATGGCTGCAATGGCCGAGCTGCACTGATTTGAAGCTAGGAGCCAGGAGCCTCCTCCAGGACTACCGTGCAGGTGCAGGGGCCCAAGGACTTGGGCCATCTTCCACTGCTGTCCCAAGCCATACTATAGAGCTGGATTGGAAGAGGAGCAGCTGGTACTAGAACTGTCACCCATATGGGATGCCGATGCTTCAGGCCAGGGCTTTAACCCACTGTGCCACAGCACTGGCCCTGAGAATTAAATTTCAAATGAGTTTTTTTTCTCTTTTAAGGTATTAAATGTCAAAAGTGGTGTTGTTGATGACAGAAAAAAATTTAAAATAAAGAATCTATGAAGGGACTGGCACATAGCCAAAAGGATAAGGGTGCTGGTGTGAAGCCAAGAGGATAAAGGAAACAATGAATCTTAAATATGACATGCACAGAGCCATGACTTATTTATTTTTTAAAAAAAGACTGGGAGTCCAATTACATGAATTCTAATATCTGGCAGGAAACCAAGAAAATAATACCATAAGATTTATATTTATATATATTTATAAAAGATTTATAAAATAAGATTTATTTTATTTATTTGAAAGACAGAGTTGCAGAGAGAGGTAGAGGTTTTTTATCTGCTGTATAACTTGTGAAATGTGTTGTGGCTGATGAGTGAAAAAATAAATAAATACATTTAAAAAACAGGAATGCATGAAGGGACTGGCACATAGCCAAAAGGATAAGGGAGCAGGCTCAAAGCAAATGGATAAAGAAACCAAAAAATCCAAAAGGTGACCTGTGGGATCCATGACATTAAAAAAAAATTGAGTATCCAATTTCATGAATTCCACCATTGGGGTCAAATCAAGAAAATAAGAGACTAAAATTAAAAAATATAAAATAAAAAATGAAAAGTACTAAAATAAAATTAAATAATAAAGAAAATGTGGACTGGTCAGGAAAAGTCATCAGCAACAAAACTGGTTTTATCCTGTTTGTACCACCCAAAACCAGCCAATGAAAAGTTGTTCCAGCATTCCTGATTTTTGTAAAATGAAAAACTGAAGAAGCTGCCCGTTAGCAAAGCAGGAGTCTATAGTTCTCTGCCACTTCAAAAACTGAGACCAGAAATGAAACCAAAACAGCTTGAGCTGAGAAAAATGAATCTGAGCATTTGCTAAGGTAAAAACTCTGTGAATTGCCTTAGCAAATCATACTGCTATTAATTTGAAAATTAATTTGTCTCCTGGTTGGCTTGTCAAATGATATGGATTTGGTTAAGGTCTTAATTTATTCTCCAAGTTCTTGCCTTTTACTGAGAGAAGAATTCTAAATACAGGCACAAACACAGAATGCAGTGTGGTAAAATTTGTTTGCAAAGTGAGGAAAATACACAGGCTCCTTAGGACCTTATTTCTAAGGGTTGGCCAAATAAAGGGGATTATATCACCCTGCTCTGCTTGTCCTGAGTCTACAAGGAGGAGAAAGTGCTTCCTTTCTTCCTTGCTTTTCATGAACTTTGACAAATGGGGGAGCCGGCACTGTGGCGTAGTGGGTTAACGCCCTGGCTTGAAGTGCTGGCATCCTATATGGATGCCGGTTCTAGTCCCGGCTGCTCCTCTTTTGATCCAGTTCTCTGCTGTGGCCTGGGAAAGCAGTGCAGGATGGCCCAAGTCCTTGGGCCCCTGCACCCACGTGGGAGACTTGGAGGAAGCTCCTGGCTCCCGGCTTCGGATCGGCATACCGGTCATCTGGGGAGTGAACCATTGGATGGAGGACTTCTCTCTCTCTCTGCCTCTCCTCTCTCTGTGTAACTCTGACTTTCAAATAAATAAAAATAAATAAATGTGCTTAAGTGTGGGCAATCCCACAGAGCACATTTCTCCCCACCCCTGCATTCTGCCAATCAGAACTGCTCCTGAGTGGGGCCCAGATCATTAGGCCCACCTGGAAAGCTATGTGACCTTCAAGCTTATTGGAGAAGCACATTGGAGCCAGTGTTGGTTCTGTCCTATAGTTAGTGTTCTCTAAAGTTAGTTATGCCCCTTTTCCCTGCTCTTTAAAAGGCATACATGGCTGTATTTAAACGGACACGTTCATTGAAGGCTGTCCCCAGTGTTTCTTTGTGGGAAAAGGATACCGCTGCCCTGCTGTCCTAGACAGTGTGGTTTTGCAGGACCAAGCTGCAACTGGCATCTGAACAGGGACAGAAACACGTAAGGTAGGCGAAGAGCAGTGACCTCTTCTGTTAAGGTGAAGAGGCATCGCCTGTTCGCTAGGCCCCCAAAACCAGCCCCCTGCTAGATGAAGAGAAAACTCCCATTCATCTTATTATAGAGACCCCATGCCACATGGCCTTTGGGCCTCTGTCAGGAGAGAGGACATTGTATCTCGTTGTAGAAACTACTCCTGTGACTGGCCCCAAAGAATTCCGCTGCTGTGGTCACAAGCTCCCAATGTGGGAAAGTGACTAGGCAATATGGTGAAAAACGGCTGCCCAAGTCTTTTCGCTCTGCTCCTCATCTTATACTCATTACTTCCTGCCTCTGCCAGGGCTGTGGGTGAGGGAGGGGGAAGGCTGGGCTCAGGTGTGCAGATGTGCCCAAGACCTGTATTGGCTTCCTGCCAGGGTAATTTCCACAGGGAGAGGGGACTTCACTCACAGTGGCAGTGGTGTTTGCCTGTGCAGCGGCCACCTGCATTCCCACAGCTCAGACAGGCACCCTAGCCATAGGCCACCATGAGGGAAGAACACAGTGCCTGCACCAGAAGGCCCAACCCAGGCTCCTGCAGCTCTACAGGCTGCTATGCCAAACTGCTGCTGCCAAATTTGGACACGGATGAGAAAGATTTTAAATTTAACCCTATAATTACTGTCAAGGGTTGTCCTCACCTTGTAACTGAATACCAAGAAGAAATTTCTCTCTTTGAATCCAGGAGAATCGCTGCTTTCAAAAATATTGCTTTGTATTAAGTTCAGATAGAGATATGATATAATATCAACATAATATCAACATCTTAAGTCATTTAGGTGTAAGTGCTAAATGTAAAATTGGGTAAAGTGAATGAGATGAATGTGTCCATATAGAAAAACCATTTGGGCTTTCTAACACATTCTCACAAATTGTATGAAAATAGTTCAACACCACTTAGAGGTAACTAAGCTCAAAATTCAATGTGTTAACTTATTTAAAAATATTTTCTTAATTTGGAGATTTCTAAAGAGTTATTTCAAAATCTAAATAAAGGAAGTCAACAGATGGAAAACAAAAGCTATTAGTCTATTTGACATAGAACTAAAAAAATTCAGTATATAATTAGTAAAGATCTCATCAGTTTGTACCCACACAGAAACACAAAGTGTAAAAATACTGTTTCAGTACTAGTTACAGCATCACTGCACATTAGACAACACATTAAGGACAGATCCCACATGGGATGTAAGTACACAGTGACTCCTGTTGCTGACTTAACAATTTGACACTCCTGTTCATGGCGTCAGTAATCTCCCTAGGCTCTAGTCATGAGTTGCCAGGGCTATGGAAGCCTTTAGAGTTCGCTGACTTTGATCTTATTCCGATAGGGTCATAGTCAAAGTGGAAGTTCTCTCCTCCCTTCAGAGAAAGGTACCTACTTCTTTGATGGCCCCGTTCTTTCCACTGGGATCTCACTCACAGAGATCTTTCATTTAGGTCTTCTTTTTTTTTCTTTTCCAGGGTATCTTGGCTTTCCATGCCTAAATACTCTCATGGGCTCTTCAGCCAGATCCGAATGCCTTAAGGGCTGATTCTGAGGCCAGAGTGTTGTTTAGGACATCTGCCATTCTATGAGTCTGCTGTGTATCTCGCTTCCCATGTTGGATCCTTCTCTCCCTTTTTGATTCTATCAGTTAGTATTAGCAGACACTTGTCTTGTTTGTGTGATTCCTTTGAGTCTTAGACCTATCAGTGATCAATTGTGAACTGAAATTGATCACTTGGACTAGTGAGATGGCATTGGTACATGCCACCTTGATGGGATTGAATTGGAATCCCCTGGCACATTTCTAACTCCATCATTTGGGGCAAGTCCGATTGAGCATGTCCCAAATTGTACATCTCCTCCCTCTCTTTTTTCCCACTCTGAAATTTAACAGGGATCACTTTTCAGTTAAAATTTAAACCTAAGAATAATTGTGTGTTCATTACAGAGTTCAAACACTAGTACTAGAACAACAACAACAACAACAACAAATACTAAAAAGGATAAAGTGTTACATTGTACATCTTGAGTCAGGACAAGAGCTGATCAGGTCATTGTTATTATAGTGTCCATTTCACTTCAACAGGTTTCCCCTTTGGTGCTCAGTTGTCACCGATCAGGGAAAACATATGTTATTTGTCTCTTTGGGACTGGCTTGATTCACTCAGCATGATGCTTTCCAGATTGCTCCATCTTGTTGCAAATGACCGGGTTTCATTGTTTTTTACTGCTGTATAGTATTCTATGGCGTACATGTCCCATAATTTCTTTATCCAGGCTACTGTTGATGGGCATTTGGGTTGGTTCCAGGTCTTAGCTATTGTGAATTGAGCTGCAATTGAGCTGTGTCTCCATATGAATTTCAGCATCATTTTTTCCAGATCTGAGAAGAAGGTCTTCGGTATCTTGATTGATATTGCATTGAATGTATAAATTGCTTTTGGGAGAATAGACATTTTGATGATATTGATTCTTCCAATGCATGAGCATGGAAGATTTCTCCATTTTTTGGTATCCTCTTCTATTTCTTTCTCTAAGGTATTGTAGTTTTCATCGTAGAGATCTTTAACGTCCTTGGTTAAGTTTATTCCAAGGTATTTGATTGTTTTTGTAGCTATTGTGAATGGGATTGATCTTAGAAGTTCTTCCTCAGCCGTGGCATTGCCTGTGTATACAAAGGCTGTTGATTTTTGTGCATTGCTTTTATATCCTGCTACTTTGCCAAACTCTTCTATGAGTTCCAATAGTCTCTTAGTAGAGTTCTTTGGGTCCCCTAAATAAAGAATCATATCATCTGCAAAGAGGGATAGTTTGAGTTCTTCCTTCCCAATTTGTATCCCTTTAATTTCTTTTTCTTGCCTAATAGCTCTGGCCAAAACTTCCAGAACTATATTGAATAGCAGTGGTGAGAGTGGGCATCCCTGTCTGGTACCAGATCTCAGCGGAAATGCTTCCAACTTTTCCCCATTCAATAGGATGTTGGCCGTGGGTTTTTCATATATTGCTTTGATTGTATTGAGGAATGTTCCTTCTGTACCCAGTTTGCTTAGAGTTTTCATCATGAAAAGGTGTTGTATTTCATCAAATGCTTTCTCTGCGTCTATTGAGAGAATCATATGGTTTTTCTTCTGCAGTCTGATAATGTGGTGTATCACGTTGATTGTTTTGCGAACGTTGAACCATCCCTGCATACCAGGAATAAATCCCACTTGGTCTGGGTGGATGATCTTTCTGATGTGTTGTTGCATTCTATTGGCCAGAATTTTATTGAGGATTTTTGCATCTGTGTTCATCAGGGATATTGGTTTGCAATTCTCTTGCAATGCTGCATCTTTTTCCGGCTTAGGAATTAAGGTGATGGTGGCTTCATAGAAAGAATTTGGGAGGATTCCCTCTTTTTCGATTGTTTTGAATAGTTTGAGAAGAATTGGAGTTTGTTCTTCTCTAAATGTCTGGTAGAACTCAGCAGTGAATCCATCTGGTCCTGGGCTTTTCTTTGTTGGGAGGGCCTTTATTACTGTTTCAATTTCTGTCTCACTTATCAGTCTGTTTAGGTTTTCTATGTCTTCCTGGCTCAATATAGGTAGGTTGTATGTGTCCAAGAATCTTTCCATTGTTGAAATATTTCCCTGTTTGCTGGCATACAAGTCCTTGTAGTAATTTCTGATGATTCTTTTTATTTCTGTGGTGTCTGTTGTTACGTTTCCTTTTTCATCTCTGATTTTATTGATTTGGTTCTTTTCTCTTATTTTTTTAGTTAGTTGGGCCAATGGGGTGTCAATTTTATTTATTTTTTCATCAATCCAGCTCCTTGTTTGGCTGATTTTTTGTAATTTTTTTTGGATTCAACACTGTTGATTTCTTCTTTCATTTTAATTATTTCTCTTCTCCTACTGGGTTTGGTTTTGATTTGCTACAAATTTTCTAGATCCTTGAGATGACTAGAAAGCTCATGTATTTGGTGCCTTTCCAATTTCTTGATGTAGGCACCTATTGATATAAACTTTCCTATTAACACTGCTTTTGCTGTATCCCATAAGTTTTGGTATTTGTTCTTTTATCCTCATTTATTTACAGAAAATTTTTGATTTCTCTTTTGGTTTCTTCTATGACCCATTGTTCATTCAGGAGCATGTTGTTCAATTTCCATGTGTTTGCACGTGCTCTAGGGATTCCTGGGTTGCCAATTTCCAATTTCATTCCTTTGTGGTCTGAGAAGCTGCATGGTATGATTCTAATTCTTTTGAATTTGCTGAGATTTGCTTTATGGCCTAGTATGTGGTCAATCCTAGAGAAGGTTCCATGTACTGATGAGAAGAATGTAAAGTCTTTATGTGTAGGATGAAAAGTTCTGTAGATATCTGTTAGATCCATTTGAGCTATAGTGTCATTTAAATCTACTGTCTCCTTGTTGATCTTCTGTCTGGTTGATCTGTCTATCTCTGAGAGTGGAGTACTGAAGTCCCGCAGTACTATTGTATTGGGGTCTAAGTCTCCCTTTAAGTCCCTTAACAGTCTTTCAAATAAACTGGTGCCCTGTAATTAGGTGCATATACATTGATGATCATTATATCTTCCTGTTGAATGGATCCCTTAATCATTATATAGTGCCCCTCTGTGTCTCTCCTAACAGATTTTGTGGTAAAGTTTATGTTGTCCGATATTAAGATGGCTACGCCCGCTCTTTTTTCATTTTTGTTGGCATGGTATATGTTTTTGCAGCCTTTCACTTTCAGTCTGTATGCATCTTTATTGGAAAGATGAGTTTCTTGTAAGCAGCAAAAAGATGGGTTTTGTTCCTTAACTCAATCAGCCAATTTGTGTCTTTTAACTGGACAGTTCAGGCCATTAACATTCAATGTGACTATTGAGAAGGAGTAACTTTGCCCTGTGATTTGCAAAGATATTTTCTAATATATGCTTTGAGACGCCTGTGATCTTTTGCTGTGAGGTTTCCTTCCTTTACCTTCTTTCATATTGGTGACCGTGTTTCTGTGTTTCTGTATGTAACACATCTTTTAGCATCTTTTGCAGGGCTGGACGAGTGGCGACAAATTCTTGCAATTTCTGTTTGCTGTGAAAGGTCTTTATTTCACCTTCGATCACAAATGAGAGCTTTGCAGGATATAATATTCTGGGCTGGCAGTTTTTCTCTCTTAGTACCTGGGCTATATCTTGCCATTCTCTCCTAGCTTGTAGGGTTTCTGATGAGAAGTCAGCTGAGAGTCTAATTGGAGATCCTCTGAGAGTAATCTGACTTTTCTCTCTTGTGCATTTTAGGATCTTTTCTTTATGTTTCACTGTGGTGAGTTTAATTGTGATGTGTCGTGGTGAGGATCTCTTTTGGTCATGTTTATTAGAGGTTCTATGAGCTTCCTGTACTAGAATGTCTCTGTCCTTCTCCAAACCTGGGAAATTTTCTGCTAGTATCTCAGTAAAAAGGCCTTCTAATCCTTTCTCCCTCTCCATGCCTTTAGGAACTCCTAGAACCTGAATGTTGGGTTTTTTAATAGTATCCTGTAGACTCCTGACAGTATTTTTTTAGATTTCTGATTTCTTCTTCTTTTCTTTGGTTTGCCTGTTTCCTTTCCTGTTCTCTGTCTTCTAAGTCTGATATTCTCTCTTCTGCTTCGCCCATTCTGTTTTTAAGGCTCTCTAATGTGTTTGTCATTTGATCTATTGAGTTCTTCATTTCTTTGTGGTTTCTTGTCACTATCACAGTTTCATGTTCTACTAGTTGTTTCATTTCATTTTGATTCCTCCTTAATGTTTCATTTTCACGAGAGAGATTTTCTATCTTGTCCATTAAGGATTTCTGTAGTTCAAGAATTTGTTTTTGAGAACTTCTTAATGTTCTTATCAATTTTTTGAGATCTGCTTCTTGCATTTCCTATATCTCTTCATCTTCATAATCTGGGTTGGGGTGTCTTGTTCATTTGGGGGCATCATAGTGTCTTCCTTGCTCTTGTTACCTCGGTTTCTACGTTTGTTGTTTGGCATGTTTTAGATAATTTATAGTTTTTTTTTTTGCTGTGGTGTTTTTTTCTTGTTATATGTCTCTAAGTGGGCTGTTTGCTTTGATGGATCCTTAGAAGCTGTGATGGGTGTGGCCAGAGAGCTCTGCTTGATTCTTCAGGTTTAAGGCTGTGCAAAAAGTGACTCACCCAGATTGTTCTCTCCCTTGCTTGATCTCTCTCTCTCTCTCTCTCTCTCTCTCTCTTTTGACTCAGTTGGGAAGTAATTCCACACAGCTGAGTGGAATTGAGGGTAGTTGAAATCTGGCCTCTGTGAGTATTCGTTTGATCTACCCCTGGGACCACACAAAGAGTTTATGCAGCCCTCAATGTGTTCTCAATTTTCACGTAGACCCAAAGTTACTGAGTTTGTGTACTCGTTGCCGCTTTACGTATGTAAAATGGCTCCTGCTCTTTGTTTTGCTCAGGCTTTGTTAAGTGAGTGGAGATAGAGGCCTCTGCCTTTCCCCACCAATGTCTTGGGTTTCTGAAGTTTTTGTCTTACCTCCCGTTCCCGCGCTGGCAAGATTCTGTGGCTTGGCTCCCTCGGCTGGGCTTCCACACGGTGTGCTCCCTGTAGGTCCTCTGTGTCACATCCACTAGATCCAGAAGCGTTTCCTCTGCAGTTTTTTTCTTGAGTCTTTTCCTGAGGCTACAGTAATTCCACTTTTATGAAACTATATTTTCCCAGACTATCGGTGCACGTCCTCACTATCCACCATCTTGGCTCTGCCCCCCCCCCATAGAACTAAAATTTAATCCTCTGTTAAAGCAATGAGGTTTTTACAATACCTTTGTTAATAAATATTCAAAAATAGTGTTAAAATCTATTTAAAACCTGCAGGATCTCCTTTTGATAGCTAAAGGTGATCCAATTGGGAGCCATGGGAGCCATGAAATTAAAAAAGTAAAAACATGTTTTCAGTTAACATGAATTACACCACTAGGCACAAGCCAAGAAAATAGCAGACTAAAATTAAAAATAAATAAATAAATAGTACCAAAGGGAAGTTAAAAAAAAAGTTGACTGAATGCCCCCTTTGTAGCAACAGAACTTGCTTTTTTCCAGTTTGTATCACTCAAAACTAGCCAATGAAAATTTGCTCTAGCATTCCTGATTTTTTTTAAAACCAAAACCTGTGGAAATTATCTGATTCCAAAGCAGGAGCCTCCAGTAATCTGCAGTTCCCATAAATAAGATTGAATCTGAAGCAAAAACTGCTGGATTTGGGAAAAACAAAACTGAGTGTTTGCTGAGATAAGAACTATGTGCATTGGCTTAAGAAATCACACCGCCATTTTTGAAAGTGAACTTTTCTTCCAGCTGGCTAACCAAATGTTATGGGCTGGGTTAAGGTCTAAATTAATTTTATGAGTTCTTGCCTTTTCCTAAGAGGAGAATTCTAAATACAGGCCCAAAATTTGTTTACAAAGTGAGAAAAATACACACGCTCTTTAGGGCCTTATTTCTCAGTGTTGACCAAAGAAAGGTAATTATTTCACCCTGCTCTGCTTGTCCTGAGTCTATAACAAGGAGAAGAGTGCTTCCTTTCTTCCTTGTTTTTATGAGCTTGGAAAAATGGAATTGTTTACATGGTACCTTCCCTGGAAAGGGGAGGTACTCTTGGGGGAGAGGTCCCCCAAAATAACAATACACAGCTAAACAGATGCAGCTTTCAGCTCATGACATTAAAATTATATAAATAAGCATTCTCACATCAAAATATGAAACATGGAGTGTTTTTCTGTAATTTTTCAGACTGGAGAACAGATGTGGATGTGTTTTCCAACATTCTGACAGGAAAATCTCAGATGTGGATGCTTTTTGTACCCTAGAGGGTAACATCTCAGATATTCAGTGTTTCCTGCCACTTTCTGACATCAAAATTTCAGATGTGGGTTGTTTTCCCTAATTTCTGATGGCAGATTAGAAGTATAGGTGTTCTTTGTGTTTTTCTGATAATAAAGTCTTGGATGTGGCATGTTATTTTTCATATTAAGGTATAACAAGTCAAATTTGTTGCTGATGATGTAAGAAAAAAGAAATACATTTTTAGCTATTGTGAATTGAGCTGCAATAAACATTAATGTGCAGATGGCTTTTTTATTTGTCAAATTAAATTCCTTTGGGTAAATTCCAAGGAGTGGGATGGCTGGGTTGTATGGTAGGGTTATGTTCAGGTTTCTGAGGAATCTCCAGACAGACTTCCATAGTGGCTTAACCAGTTTGCATTCCCACCAACAGTGGGTTAGTGTCCCCTTTTCCCCACATCCTCTCCAGCATCTGTTGTTGGTAGATTTCTGAATGTGAGCTATTCTCACCGGGGTGAGATGGAACCTCATTGTGGTTTTGATTTGCATTTCTCTGATTGCTAGTGATCTTGAACATTTTTTCATGTGTCTGTTGGCCATTTGGGTTTCCTCTTTCGAAAAGTGTCTATTGAGGTCCTTGGCCCATTTCTTAAGTGGGTTGTTTGTTTTGTTGTTGTGGATTTTCTTGATTTCTTTGTAGATTCTGGTTATCAATCCTTTATCTGTAGTATAGTTTGCGAATATTTTTTCCCATTCTGTTGGTTGCCTCTTCACTTTCCTGACTGTTTCTTTTGAAGTACAGAAACTTCTCAATTTGATGCAATCCCAAATGTTAATTTTGGTTTTGACTGCCTTTGCTGTTGGAGTATTTTCCAGGAAGTCTTTGCCTGTGCCTATATCTTGCAGGGTTTCTCCAATGCTCTCTAATAATTTGATGGTTTCGGGTCGTAGATTTAAGTCTTTAATCCATGTTGAGTGAATTTTTGTGTAAGGTGATAGGTATGGGTCTTGCTTCAAGCTTCTGCATGTGGAAATCCAATTTTCCCAGCACCATTTATTGAATAGACTGTCCTTATTCCAGGGATTAGATTTGGATCTTTGGTCAAATATAAGTTGGCTGTAGGTGTTTGGATTGATTTCTGGTGTTTCTATTCTGTTCCATTGGTCTATCCATCTGTTTCTGTACCAGTACCATGCTGTTTTGATAACAACTGCCCTGTAGTATGTCCTAAAATCTGGTATTGTGATTCCTCCGGCTTTGTTTTTGTTGTACAGGATTGCTTTGGCTATTCGAGGTCTTCTGTGTCTCCATATGAATTTCAGCATCATTTTTTCCAGATCTGAGAAGAAGGTCTTCGGGATCTTGATGGGTATTGCATTGAATGTATAAATTGCTTTTGGGAGGATAGACATTTTGATGATATTGATTCTTCCAATCCATGAGCATGGAAGATTTCTCCACCTGGAACCAACCCAAATGCCCATCAACAGTAGACTGGATAAAGAAATTATGGGACATGTACTCCATAGAATACTATACAGCAGTAAGAAACAACGAAACCCAGTCATTTGCAACAAGATGGAGCAATCTGGAAAACATCATGCTGAGTGAATTAAGCCAGTCCCAAAGAGAAAAATATCATTTGTTTTCCCTGATCGATGACAACTGAGCGCCAAAGAGGAAACCTGTTAAGTGAAATGGACACTATAAGCAACAATGAACTGATCAGCTCCTGTCCTGACTTTAGATGTACAATGTAATACTTTATCCTTTTTAGTATTTGTTGTTGTTGTTGTTGTTCTAGTACTATTGGTTGAACTCAGTAATTAACACACAATTATTCTCAGGTGTTTAAATTTTAACTGAAAAGTGATCCCTGTTAAATCTAAGAGTGGAAAAAGAGAGGGAGGAGATGAACAATTTGGAACATGCTCAATCGGACTGGCCGCAAATGGTGGAGTTAGAAATGTGCAGGGGATTCCAACACAATTCCATCAAGATGGCATGTACCAATGCCATCGCACTAGTCCAAGTGATCAATTTCAGCTCACAATTGATAGCTCTGATAGGTCTAAGAGTCAAAGAGATCACACAAACAAGACAAGTATCTGCTAATACTAACTGATAGAATCAAAAAGGGAGAGAAAGATCCAACATGGGAAGTGGGATACACAGCAGACTCATAGGATGGCAGATGTCCTAAACAACACTCCGGCCTCAGAATCAGCCCTCAAGGCATTCAGATCTGGCTGAAGAGCCCATGAGAGTATAGCAGGCATGGAAAGCCAAGATATCATGGGAAAAAAAAAAAGACCTAAATGAATGATCTCTGTGAGTGAGATCCCAGTGGAAAGAACGGGGCCATCAAAGAAGGAGATACCCTTCTCCGAAGGGAGGAGAGAACCTCCACTTTGACTATGACCCTATCTGAATAAGACCAAAGTCAGCGAACTCTAAAGGCTTCCATAGCCCTGGCAACTCATGACTAGAGCCTAGGGAGATTACTGACGCCATGAACAGGAGTGTCAAATTGTTAAGTCAGCAACAGGAGTCACTGTGTACTTACACCCCATGCGGGATCTGTCCCTAATGTGTCGTCTAAAGCCAAGTGATGCTATGACTGGTACTGAAACAGTATTTTTATACTTTGCGTTTCTGTGTGGGCGCAGACTGATGAGGTCTTTGCTAATTATATACTGAAGTGATCTTCTGTATATAAAGAGAATTGGAAATGAAAAAAAAAAACAACCTGGTGTTAAAATGGAAATGGCATAGAAAATTAATTATTTTGAAAAAAAAATTATGTAGGATCTCTGTCTTTAATGTGCTGTACATTGCTATTTAAGGCTATAATTAGTAATCCAATGGTAGTTTTTTCACTCGATGTTGCTATATGGGCAAAATGTTGAAACCTTTACCTAATATATACTAAATTGATCTTCTGTATACAAAGAGAATTGAAAATGAATCTTTACATGAATGGAAGGGGAAAGGGAGCGGGAGGGGGGAGGGTTGCAGGCGGGAGGGAAGTTATGGGAGGGGGGAAGCCATTGTAACCCACAAGCTATACTTTGGAAATTTATATTCATTAAATAAAAGTTTAATTAAAAAAAAAAAAGAAATACATTTTTAAAAAATAGGAATCCATGAACTAACTGGTGAATAGCCAAAAGGCTAAGGGAGCAAGCATGAAGCAAAACCATGAAGAAACTGAGGAACCCCAAAGGTGACACATCACATCTAAGATTTTATTCTTAGAAAAACACTGAGAACACCTACACTTCAGATCTGCTAAGAAATTAGAGAAAACAAACTACATCTGGAATTTTGATGTCAGAAAGTTACAAAAAAACACTCCCTATCTGAGATGTTATTCTAAAAGATATAAGAAGCACTCCAAATCTGAGACTTTATTTTCAGAACATCAGAAAATACCTCCACGTCTGATCTTCACTCTCAGAAAGTTACAGAAAAAGACTCCATATCTGAGATTTTGATGTGGGCAATCTTAGATATATAATTTTAAGTTCATGTGCTGGAAGCTGCACCTCCTTCACTCTGTATTGCCATCTTCATCTACCCGTCAATCAAGGGACCTTTCCCTAGAGAGTACTTCCCTGTACCAAGGATGTGGGGTTGCAACAAATAAATATTTCCATTTTTCTAAGCTCATAATAAACTAGGGAGAGTGGAAGCACTCTGTTTCATTCTAGTAGACTAGGAGAACAGAGCAGGAGGGAATAATTCCTTTTCTTTGGCCCAGAATATTATATCCTGCAAAGCTCTCATTTGTGAATGAAGGTGAAATAAAGATCTTTCATAGCAAACAGAAATTGAAAGAATTTGTTGCCACTCGTCCAGCCCTGCAAAAGATGCTTAAAGATGTGTTAAACACAGAAACACAGAAACACGGTCACCAATATGAAAGAAGGTCAAGGAAGGGAACCTCACAGCAAAAGATCACAGGAAGTTCAATGCATATATTAGAAAATATCTTTGGGAAATGGCAGGGCAAAGTTACTACTTATCAATAGTAACATTGAACGTTAATGGCCTGAACTGTCCAGTTAAAGACACAGATTGGCTGATTGGGTTAAGGAACAAAACCCATCTTTTTTCTGCTTACAATAAATACATGTTTCCAACAAGATGCATAGAGACTGAAAGTGAAAGGCTGAAAAAGGTATACCATGCCGACAGAAATGAAAAAAGAGAGGATGTAGCCATCTTAATATCAGACAAAATAAACTTTAACACAAAAACTGTTAGGAGAAACAAAGAGGGACACTACATAATGATTAAGGGATCCATTCAACAGGAAGATATAATGATTATCAATATACATGCACCTAATTACAGGGCACCAGTTTATTTGAAAGATTTATTAAGGGACTTAAAGGGAAACTTAGACCCCAATACAATAGTACCGGGGGACTTCAATACTCCACTCTCAGAAATAGATCAACCAGACAGAAGATCAATAAGGACACAGTAGATTTAAATGACACTATAGCCCAAATGGATCTAACAGATATCTACAGAACTTTTCATCCTACACATAAAGACTTTACATTCTTTACATGGAACCTTCTCTAGGATTGACCACATACTAGGCCATAAAGCAAGTCTCAGCAAATTCAAAGGAATTAGAATCATATGATATAGCTTCTCAGACCATAGAGGAATGAAGTTGGAAATTAGCAACTCAGGTATCCCTAGAGCATATACAAACACATGGAGATTGAACAACAAGCTCCTGAATGAACAATGGGTCATAGAAGAAACCAAAAGAGAAATCAAATACTTTCTGGAAGTAAATGAGGATAACAGCACATCATACCAAAACCTATGGGATACAACAAAAGCAGTGTTAAGAGGAAAATTTATATCAATAGGTGCCTACATCAAGAAATTGGAAAGGCACCAAATAGATGAGCTTTCAGATCATCTTAAGAATCTAGAAAATCAGGAGCAAATCAGACCCAAATCTAGTAGGAGAAGAGAAATAATTAAAATCGAAGAAGAAATCAACAGTGTTGAATCAAAAAAAACATTACAAAAAATCAGCCAAACGAGGAGCTGTTTTTTTGAAAAAATAAACAAAATTGACACCCCATTGGCCCAACTAACTAAAAAAATAAAAGACCCAAGTCAATACAATCAGAGATGAAAAAAAAACATAACAACAGACACCACAGAAATAAAAAGAATCATCAGAAATTACTACAAGGACTTGTATGCCAGCAAACAGGGAAATCTTTCAACAATGGACAGATTCTTGGACACATGCAACCTACCTAAATTGAACCAGGAAGACATAGAAAACCTAAACAGACTGATAAGTGAGACAGAAATTGAAACAGTAATAAAGGCCCTCCCAACAAAGAAAAGCCCAGGACCAGATGGATTCACTGCTGAGTTCTACCAGATATTTAAAGAAGAACTAACTCTAATTCTTCTCAAACTATTCAGAGCCATCGTAAAAGAGGGAATCCTCCCAAATTCTTTCTATGAAGCCAGCTTCACCTTAATTCCTAAGCCGGAAAAAGATGCAGCATTGAAAGAGAATTACAGACCAATATCCCTGATGAACATAGATGCAAAAATCCTCAATAAAATTTTGGCCAATAGAATAAAACAACAACACATCAGAAAGATCATCCACCCAGACCAAGTGGGATTTATCCCTGGTATGCAGGGATGTTTCAGTGTTTGCAAATCAATCAATGTGATACACCACATTAACAGACTGCAGTCAGGGAAGCAAATGCACAGTGACTCCTGCTGTTAACTTAATAACTAGCACCCTTATGTATGAAGTCAGTGATCACCTGAGGATCTGGACATGATCTGCCAAGGCTATGGCACCTTTTGAGTCCTTTGTTTCAGTCAGTATTTTAGGCAAAGTCATAGGAAAGTGGGAGTTCTCTCCTTCCTTCATAGAAAAGTACATCCTTCTTTGATGGCCTATTTTTTCCACTGGGGTCTCATGGAAATCCTTCATATTGGATTTTTTTGCCACAGTAGCTTGAGTTTCCATGCCTGAAGTCCTCTCATGGGCTTTTCAGCCAGACTAGAATGCCTTAAGGGCTGATTCTGAGGTCAGAGTGCCTTTTTTATTAAGATGTATTTATTTATTTGAAAGAGTTATACAGAGAGAAAAGAGAGAGTGAGTGAGGGAGAGAGGCAGAGAAGGAGAGAGATGGGAGAGAGAGAGAGAGAGAATGAGAAAAAGAAAGAGAAAAAGAGAAACAGAGAGAGGTCTTCTTTCTGCTGGTTCTCTCCCCAGTTGGCCATAATGGCTGGAGCTGTGCCGATCTGAATCCAGGAGCCATGAGCTTCTTCCAGCTCTCCCATGTGGGTGCAGGGGTCCAAAGACTTGGGCCTTCTTGTATTTCTCTCCCAGGCCACAGCAGAGAGCTGGATTGGAAATGGAACAGCTGGGACTCGAACCAGCACCCATATTGGATGCCAGCACTATAGGCAGTGGCTTTACCTGCTACTACACCATGCTGGCCTCAGAGTGCTTTTTAAAGCAATTGTTTAAAATGAGTCTGTTGTGTTGACTGCCTCCAATGTTGGACCATTCTCTTTTTAAATTCTATCGATTATTATCAGACACTTGATATTATTTATATGATCACTTTAACACTTAATCCTATCTATGTGATCACTTTAACACTTAATAGGTTCACGTTAAGACTTAAGGTGCCATTTTTAACACCCAGTTTAATGAAATTTGGAATCCCTTGGGAAGTTTTAAACTGTACACTTAGTAGTAAGCCCATAAAAATGTATGTAGAAATATGCAATTTTACAGTTACAACTTACCTCCTGCCTCTCTTATCCCCACTCTTATTTTTAACTGAGATCTATTTTTCAATTGACTTCATACACATATGATTAATTCTATGTTAGGTAAAAAGTTCAACCAATGGTATTAAGACAGAAAAAAAATAAAACTATTCATTAACAGGACATGGGCTGTTCAAGTCATTGCTTTTCAAGGTGTCAATTTCACTTTTATAGGTTTCATTTTAGATGCTCTGTTAGTTATTACAGATCAGGGAGAACATATGGTATTTATCCTTTTGGGATTGGCTTATATCACTAAGTGCTATGCTTTCTAGGTTTATGCATTTTGTTGCAAATGACTGGATTAAATTTTTTAATTACTGTGTAGTATTCCATGGAGTGCATATCCCATAATTTCTTTATCCCAGTCTTCAGTTGATGGGCATTTAGATTGATTCCATGTTTTTTTTTAAGATTTA
This sequence comes from Lepus europaeus, assembly GCF_033115175.1. NCBI lineage: Eukaryota > Metazoa > Chordata > Mammalia > Lagomorpha > Leporidae > Lepus > Lepus europaeus. The sequence goes on from NC_084841.1 coordinate 60,948,225, forward strand.
TTTTTATTTATTTGAAAGACAGAGAGAGAGAGAGAGAGAGAGAGAGAGGGAGAGAGAGAGAGAGAGAGAGAGAGAGAGAGAGAGGTCTTCCACCTGCTGGTTCACTCCCCAGATAGCTGCAATGGCTGGAGCTGTGCCAATCTGAAGCTAGGAGCCAGGAGCTTCTTCCAGGTCTCCCACATGGGTGCAGGGGCCCAAGGACTTGGGCCATTTTCCACTGTTATCCCAGGACATAGCAGAGAGCTGGATTGGAAGAGGAGCAGTTGGGACTAGAACTGGCACCCATATGGGATGCCGGCACTTCAGGCCAGGGTGTTAACCAACTGTGCCACAGTGCTGGCCCCATGATTCCATGTTTTAGATATTGTGAACTGAATTGCAATAAACAAGGAGGTGCAGATAGTTTTTTTATTTGCTTATTTCATTTCCCTTGGGAAATATCTCAGGAGTGGTATGACTGGGTCATATGGTAGAACTATATACAGATTTCTAAGATATCTCCAAACTGTCTTCTATAGTGGTTTTACCAGTTAATATTTTCACCAACAACGGATTAGGGTACATTTTGCCCCACATCCTCACCAGCATTTGTTATTTGTTGATTTCCGTACGAAAGCCATTCTAACTGAGGTGAAGTGCAACCTCATTATGGTTTTGATTTGCATTTACCTGATGTCTAGTAATCCTGAGCATTTTTCATGTGTCTGTTGGCCATTTGGATTTTATCTTTTGAAAAATGTTTGTTGATGTCCTTTGCCCATTTCTTTTTTTTTATTTGACAGGTAGAGTGATAGACAGTGAGAGAGAGAGACAGAGAGAAAGGTCTTACTCTGTTGGTTCACTCCCCAAATGGCCGCTAGAGCTGGAGCTGCACTGAGCCGTCCCAAAGCCATGGCCCATTTCTTAACTGGGTTGTTTGTTTTGTTGTTGTGGAGTTTCTTCATATCTTCGTATATTATGGTTATTAACCCTTTATCTGAGGGCTGGTGCTGTGGTATAGTGAGTAAAGCCACTGCCTGCTGTTCTGGCATCCCATATGGATACCAGTTTGAGTCCTGGATGCTCCACTTCTAATCTAACTCTAATCTATGGCCTGGGAAAGCAGGAGAAGATGGTCCTTAGATCACTGCACTCATGTGGGAGACCTGGAAGAAATTCCTGGCTCCGGCTTTGGATTGGTGCAGTGCCAGCTGGTGAAGCCATCTGTGGAGGGAACAGCAAATGGAAGACCTCTATATCTCTGCCTCTCCTCTCTGAGTGTAACTCTGATTTTAAAATAAATATATAAATCTTTTAAAAAATCCCTTATCCTTTGCTTTGTTTGCAAATGATTTCCCTCATTCTGTCAGTTGCCTTTTCACTTTCCTGAGTGTTACATTTTTTAAAAGATTGTGTATTTACTTGAAAGTCAGAGTTACACTGAGAAAGAAAGATAGGGATAGTTTTACTCCCTCTTTCCTGATTTGAATCCCTTTGATTTCTTTTTCTTGCCTAATGGCTCTGGATAGAACTTCCAGAACTATATAGATTAGCAATGGTGAGAGTGGACATCCTTTTCTGGTTCCAGATCTCAGTAGGAATGCTTCCAACTTTTCCCCATTCAATAGAATGCTTGTCGTGGTTTTCTCATAAATTGCCTTGGTTGTGTTGAGGAATGTTCCTTCTATACACAATTGGCTCAGGATTTTCATCATGAAATGGTGTTGTATTTTATCAAATGCTTTCTCTGCATCTATTGAGATAATCATATGGTTTTTGTTTTTCAGTTTGTTGATGTGATGTATCAGATTGATTGATTTGAAAATGTTGAATGATCTCTGCATAGCAGGGATAAATCCCACTTGGTCAGGGTGATTGATCTTTCTGATATGTTGTTGGATTCAATTGGCAAGAATTCTGTTGAGGATTTTTGTGTCTAAGTTTATCAGGGAAATTAGTTGGTAGTTCTCTTTGTGCATTATTTCCAGGTTTAGCAATTAAGCTGTGCTGGATTCATAGAAACAGTTTGGTAGGGTTCCCTCTCTTTCAATTGTTTTGAATAACTTAGGAAGAATTGGAGTTAGTTTTTTTAAAAATGTCGGCTGGGTCAAGATGGCGGAATAGGCAGGGAGCGCACTTTTAGTCCGGGAGAGAGACAGGTTGATGTAAGTGGAGAAATTGCAGGGTCAAGGAAGAGTAGGGGAAGAAACAGCAGAGGAAACTCTTCCGGAACTGGTGATTCACAGTGGACCTGCGTGGAGAGCGTGGGAGCCCAAGTTCGGGACACCAGTGGCAGACTCAACACACCAGCGCTGGAACGCGAGGTGAGCCGAACCACAATAGCCCGAGACACCAGCGGGCAAGCGGAAAGAGGAGGCTAGAGGGAACGAGGCTTGAAACTCCATGGGGAAAAATTCACCAGGCTAACTAGAAGAGAGAGAGGAAAAAAATAAAAAAAGTGACCGATACGGACACAAGTTTCTCTCTCTCTGCTCACCTCTCAAGGGCGAGCAAGACGGAGCAGGCGCCATTTTGGACATACGTCATAAGCAGGGCGACCTCAGGTCTGCACCAGCCCTGAGCCTAGCAGAAAAACCTGACTCTGGGGGGAGGGGTGAAATAACAGGAGATTAGCATCTGACTTGGCAACCCAGTGGGAGATTGCAGGAGAGTTGGAGCCCACACTGAGGGCAGCAGAGATTCCCTGTGTGGTCCGTGGGAAAGAGCTTCCAATCTCTGGCTCCTGTGGGTATATCATTTGCCTGCTAACTACCTCCAATTACGTTCAGCTGTGCGGAATTACTTCCCTTTTGAATCAAAAAAGAGAGAGATTTACCACACCTAACCTGGGAGTGTCATCTTTGACACACCCTCAACCCTGAGGAACCAAACACAGCTCTCAGTCCACACTCATCTCAAGCCTCTAAGGCTCCACTGAAAGCAGACAGTCCACTTAATATAGAGCCATAGTGTAACAAGAAAAAACACCACAGTGAAGAAACCAAATATCTCCAACATGCCAAACAACAAATGCAAAAACCAAGCTAACAAGAACAAGGAAGAAACTATGACACCCCCAAATGAAAAAGACACCCCAATTCAAGATTATGAAGATGAGGAGATTGAAGAAATGCAAGAAGCAGATCTCAAAAAATTGATAAGAACATTAAGAAGTTCTCAAAAACAAATTCTTGAACTACAGAAATCCTTACTGGACAAAATAGAAAATCTCTCTCATGAAAATGAAATATTAAGGAGGAATCAAAATGAAATGAAACAACTAGTGGAACAAGAAACTCTGATAGTGACGAGAAATCATAATGAAATGAAGAATTCAATAGATCAAATGACAAACACATTAGAGAGCCTTAAAAACAGAATGGGCGAAGCAGAAGAGAGAATATCAGACTTAGAAGACAGAGAACAGGAAAGGAAACAATCAAATCAAAGAAAAGTAGAAGAAATCAGAAATCTAAAAAATACTGTCAGGAATCTACAGGATACTATTAAAAAACCCAACATTCAGGTTCTAGGAGTACCTGAAGGCATGGAGAGAGAGAAAGGATTAGAAGGCCTTTTTAGTGAGATACTAGCAGAAAATTTCCCAGGTTTGGAGAAAGACAGAGACATCCTAATACAGGAAGCTCATAGAACCCCTAATAAACATGACCAAAAGAGATCCTCACCACGACACGTCGTAATCAAACTCACCACAGTGAAACACAAAGAAAAGATCCTAAAATGTGCAAGAGAGAAACGCCAGATTACTCTCAGAGGATCTCCAATTAGACTCACAGCTGACTTCTCTTCAGAAACCCTACAAGCTAGGAGAGAATGGCGAGACATAGCCCAGGTGCTAAGAGAGAAAAACTGCCAGCCCAGAATATTATATCCTGCAAAGCTCTCATTTATGAATGAAGGTGAAATAAAGACCTTTCACAGCAAACAGAAATTGCAAGAATTTGTCGCCACTCGTCCAGCCCTGCAAAAGATACTTAAAGATGTGTTACATACAGAAACACAGAAACACGGTCACCAATATGAAAGAAGGTAAAGGTAGGAAACCTCACACCAAAAGATCACAGGTATCTCAAACCATATATTAGAAAGTATCTTTGGCTAATGGCAGGGCAAAGTTATTCCTTCTCAATAGTCACATTGAATGTTAATGGGTTGAACTGTCCACTTAAAAGACACCGATTGGCTGATTGGGTAAAGGAACAAAACCCATCCTTTTGCTGCTTACAAGAAACCCATCTATCCAACAATGATCCATACAGGCTGAGAGTGAAAGGCTGGAAAAAGATATACCATGCCAACAGAAATGAAAAGAGAGCGGGCGTAGCCATCTTAATATCGGACAACATAAACTTTACCACAAAATCTGTTAGGAGAGACAAAGAGGGGCACTATATAATGATTAAGGGATCCATTCAACAGGAAGATATAATGATTATCAATGTATATGCACCTAATTACAGGGCACCAGCTTATTTAAAAGACTTGTTAAGGGACTTAAAGGGAGACTTAGACCCCAACACAATAGTACTGGGGGACTTCAACACTCCACTCTCAGAGATAGACAGATCAACAGGACAGAAGATCAACAAGGAGACAGTAGATTTAAATGACACTATAGCCCAAATGGATCTAACAGATATCTACAGATCATTTCACCCTACATCTAAGGACTTTACATTCTTCTCAGCAGTACATGGAACCCTCTCTAGGATTGACCACATACTAGGCCATAAAGCAAGTCTCAGCAAATTCAAAAGAATTAGAATCATACCATGCAGCTTCTCAGACCACAAAGGAATGAAATTGGAAATTGGCAACTCAAGAATCCCTAGAGCACGTGCAAACACATGGAGATTGAACAACATGCTCCTGAATGAACAATGGGTCATAGAAGAAATTAAAAGAGAAATCAAAAATTTTCTGGAAGTAAATGAGGATAACAGCACAACATACCAAAACCTCTGGGATACAACAAAAGCAGTGTTAAGAGGAAAGTTTATATCAATAGGTGTGTACATCAAGAAATTGGAAAGGCACCAAATAGATGAGCTTTCAAGTCATCTCAAGGATCTAGAAAATCTGCAGCAAACCAAACCCAAACCCAGTAGGAGAAGAGAAATAATTAAAATCAGAGAAGAAATCAACAGGATTGAATCAAAAAAAAACATTACAAAAAATCAGCCAAACGAGGAGCTGGTTTTTTGAAAAAATAAACAAAATCGACACCCCATTGGCCCAACTAACTAAAAAAAGAAAAGACCCAAATCAATAGGATCAGAGATGAAATGGGAAACGTAACAACAGACGCCGCAGAAATAAAAAGAATCATCAGAAATTACTACAAGGACTTGTATGCCAGCAAACAGGAAAACCTATCAGAAATGGACAGATTCTTGGACACATACAACCTCCCTAAATTGAGCCAGGAAGACATAGAAAACCTAAACAGACCAATAACTGACACAGAAATTGAAACAGTAATAAAGGCCCTCCCAACAAAGAAAAGCCCAGGGCCAGATGGATTCACTGCTGAGTTCTACCAGACATTTAGAGAAGAACTAACTCCAATTCTTCTCAAACTATTCAGAGCAATCGAAAAAGAGGGAATCCTCCCAAATTCTTTCTATGAAGCCACCATCACCTTAATTCCTAAGCCAGAAAGAGATGCAACATTGAAAGAGAATTACAGACCAATATCCCTGATGAACATAGATGCAAAAATACTCAATAAAATTCTGGCCAATAGAATGCAACAATACATCAGAAAGATCATCCACCCAGACCAAGTGGGAATCATCCCCGGTATGCAGGGATGGTTCAACATTCGCAAAACAATCAACGTAATACACTACATTAACAGACTGCAGAAGAAAAACCATATGATTCTCTCAATAGATGCAGAGAAAGCATTTGATAAAATACAACACCCTTTCATGATGAAAACTCTAAGCAAACTGGGTATGGAAGGAACATTCCTTAATACAATCAAAGCAATATATGAAAAACCCACGGCCAACGTCCTATTGAATGGGGAAAAATTGGAAGCATTTCCACTGAAATCTGGTACCAGACAGGGATGCCCTCTCTCACCACTGCTATTCAATATAGTTCTGGAAGTTTTGGCCAGAGCTATTAGGCAAGAAAAAGAAATTAAAGGGATACAAATCGGGAAGGATGAACTCAACTATCCCTCTTTGCAGATGATATGATTCTTTATTTAGGGGACCCAAAGAACTCTACTGAAAGACTGCTGGAACTCATCGAAGAGTTTGGCAAAGTAGCAGGATATAAAATCAATGCACAAAAATCAACAGCGTTTGTATACACAGGCAATGCCATGGCTGAGGAAGAACTTCTAAAATCAATCCCATTCACAATAGCTACAAAAACAATCAAATACCTTGGAATAAACTTAACCAAGGACGTTAAGGATCTCTACAATGAAAACTACAAAACCTCAAAAAAAGAAATAGAAGAGGATACCAAAAAATGGAGAAATCTTCCATGCTCATGGATTGGAAGAATCAATATCATCAAAATGTCTATTCTCCCAAAAGCAATTTATACATTCAATGCAATACCCATCAAGATCCCGAAGACCTTCTTCTCAGATCTGGAAAAAATGATGCTGAAATTCATATGGAGACACAGAAGACCTCGAATAGCTAAAGCAATCCTGTACAACAAAAACAAAGCCGGAGGCATCACAATACCAGATTTCAGGACATACTACAGGGCAGTTGTTATCAAAACAGCATGGTACTGGTACAGAAACAGATGGATAGACCAATGGAACAGAATAGAAACACCAGAAATCAATCCAAACATCTACAGCCAACTTATATTTGACCAAAGATCCAAAACTAATCCCTGGAATAAGGACAGTCTATTCAATAAATGTTGCTGGGAAAATTGGATTTCCACATGCAGACGCTTGAAGCAAGACCCATACCTATCACCTTACACAAAAATTCACTCAACATGGATTAAAGACTTAAATCTACGACCCGAAACCATCAAATTATTAGAGAGCATTGGAGAAACCCTGCAAGATATAGGCACAGGCAAAGATTTCTTGGAAAATAACCCAGGAGCACAGGCAGTCAAAGCCAAAATTAACATTTGGGATTGCATGAAATTGAGAAATTTGTGTACTTCAAAAGAAACAGTCAGGAAAGTAAAGAGGCAACCAACAGAATGGGAAAAAATATTCGCAAACTATACTACAGATAAAGGATTGATAACCAGAATCTACAAAGAAATCAAGAAAATCCACAACAACAAAACAAACAACCCACTTAAGAGATGGGTCAAGGACCTCAATAGACATTTTTCGAAAGAGGAAATCCAAATGGCCAACAGACACATGAAAAAATGTTCAAGATCACTAGCAATCAGAGAAATGCAAATCAAAACCACAATGAGGTTCCATCTCACTCCAGTGAGAATGGCTCACATTCAGAAATCTACCAACAACAGATGCTGGAGAGGATGTGGGGAAAAAGGGACACTAACCCACTGTTGGTGGGAATGCAAACTGGTTAAGCCACTATGGAAGTCAGTCTGGAGATTCCTCAGAAACCTGAACATAACCCTACCATACAACCCAGCCATCCCACTCCTTGGAATTTACCCAAAGGAAATTAATTTGGCAAATAAAAAAGCCATCTGCACATTAATGTTTATTGCAGCTCAATTCACAATAGCTAAGACTTGGAACCAATCCAAATGCCCATCAACAGTAGCCTGGATAAAGAAATTATGGGACATGTACTCCATAGAATACTATATAGCAGTAAGAAACAATGAAACCCAGTCATTTGCAACAAGATGGAGCAATCTGGAAAACATCATGCTGAGTGAATTAAGCCAGTCCCAAAGAGAAAAATATCATTTGTTTTCCCTGATCGGTGACAACTGAGTGCCAAAGGGGAAACCTGTTAAGTGAAATGGACACTATAAGCAACAATGAACTGATCAGCTCCTGTCCTGACTTTAGATGTACAATGTAATACTTTATCCTTTTTAGTATTTGTTGTTGTTGTTGTTGTTCTAGTACTATTGGTTGAACTCAGTAATTAACACACAATTATTCTTAGGTGTTTAAATTTTAACTGAAAAGTGATCCCTGTTAAATCTAAGAGTGGAAAAAGAGAGGGAGGAGATGAACAATTTGGAACATGCTCAATCGGACTGGCCGCAAATGGTGGAGTTAGAAATGTGCCAGGGGATTCCAACACAATCCCATCAAGATGGCATGTACCAATGCCATCGCACTAGTCCAAGTGATCAATTTCAGCTCACAATTGATAGCTCTGATAGGTCTAAGAGTCAAAGAGATCACACAAACAAGACAAGTATCTGCTAATACTAACTGATAGAATCAAAAAGGGAGAGAAAGATCCAACATGGGAAGTGGGCTACACAGCAGACTCATAGAATGGCAGACGTCCTAAACAACACTCTGGCCTCAGAATCAGCCCTCAAGGCATTCGGATTTGGCGGAAGAGCCCATGAGAGTATAGCAGGTATGGAAAGCCAAGATATCATGGAAAAAAAAAGACCTAAATGAAAGATCTCTGAGAGTGAGATCCCAGTGGAAAGAACGGGGCCATCAAAGAAGGAGGTACCCTTCTCCGAAGGGAGGAGAGAACTTCCACTTTGACTATGACCCTATCGGAATAAGATCAAAGTCAGCGAACTCTAAAGGCTTCCATAGCCCTGGCAACTCATGACTAGAGCCTAGGGAGATTACTGACGCCATGAACAGGAGTGTCAAATTGTTAAATCAGCAACAGGAGTCACTGTGTACTTACACCCCATGTGGGATCTGTCCCTAATGTGTCGTCTAAAGCGAAGTGATGCTACAACTAGTACTGAAACAGTATTTTTATACTTTGCATTTCTGTGTGGGCACAAACTGATGAGGTCTTTACTAATTATATACTGAAGTGATCTTCTGTATATAAAGAGAATTGGAAATGAAAAAAAAAACAACCTGGTGTTAAAATGGAAATGGCATAGAAAATTAATTAATTTGAAAAAAAATTATGTAGGTTTTCTGTCTTTAATGTGCTGTACATTGCTATTTAATGCTATAATTAGTAATCCAATGGTAGTTTTTTCACTTGATGTTGCTATATGGGCAAAATGTTGAAATCTTTACCTAATATATACTAAACTGATCTTCTGTATACAAAGAGAATTGAAAATGAATCTTTACATGAATGGAAGGGGAAAGGGAGCGGGAAAGGGGAGGGTTGCGGGCGGGAGGGAAGTTATGGGAGGGGGGAAGCCATTGTAACCCATAAGCTGTACTTTGGAAATTTATATTCATTAAATAAAAGTTTAATAAAAAAATGTCTGGTGGATATCAGTGGCGAAGCCATTTGAACTGGATGTTTCATTGTTGGGAGGGTCTCTACGATTGATTCCATTTCTGTCTTGGTAATGGGTTCGTTTAGGTTTTCTATGTCTTCATGGCTCAACTTAAGTGGGTTGTATGTGTCCAGGAATTTATCCATTTCTTCTAGGTTTTGCAATGTTGGTATACAGCTCTTTGTAGTAATTTCTGATAATTCTTTTTATTTCTATGGTTTCTGTTGTTACATCTCCTTTTTTTTTCTTTTAAAGATTTTATTTATTTGACAGGTATAGTTACAGACAGTGAGAGAGAGAGAGAGAGACAGAGAGAAAGGTCTTCCTTCCATTAGTTCACTCCCCAAATGGCTGTAATGGGTGGAGCTGCACCAATCTGAACCCAGAAGCTAAGTGCTTCCTCCTGGTCTCCCATGAGAGAGCAGGGGCCCAAGCACTTGGGCCATATTCTACTGCTATCCCAGGTCACAGCAGAGAGCTGGACTTGAAGAGCAACTGGGACTAGATCTGGTGCCCATATGTGATGCCAACACTTCAGATGGAGGATTAACCTAGTGTGCCATGGGGCCAGTCCTGTCATTTTCTTTTTTATCTCTTATTTGATTCATTTGGGTCTTTATTCTCCTTTTTTGGCTAGTTGGTCCAATGGTGTGTCAATTTTGTTTATTTTTTCAAAAAGCATCTCTTTGTTTTGCATATTTTTTGCATTTTTTGGTTTTAATTTTGTTGATTTCTTTTCTAATTTTAATTATTTCTTTTCTCCTACTAGATTTGGGTTTGGTTTGTTGCTGTTTTTCTAGATCCTTGAAGTGCATTTATAATTCATTTATTTGGTGCCTTTCCAATTTCTTGATGTAGACACTGATTGCTATAAACATTTCTCTTAATACTGCTCTAGCTGTATCACATAGGTTTTGATATTTTGCATTGTAGTCTTCATTTGTTTCCAGAAAATTTTTTATTTCTGTTTTGATTTCTTCTATGACCCACTGTTCATTCAGGAGTGTGTTGTTCAGTCTCCATGTGTTTGAATGTGTTCTAGAGTTCCAGATTTCCAGTTTCATTGCATTGTGGTCTGAGAAGATCCATGGTATGATTTTGATATTTTTAATTTGCTGAGACTTGCTTTATGGTCTAATAAGTGGTCAATTCTAGAGAAAATTCCATGCACTGGTGAGAAAAAAATGTATTTAGTGGCTGTGGGATGGAAGACTCTGTAGATATCTGCTAGGTCTATTTGGTCAATTAACTCTGTTGTTTCCTTGCTGTTTTTCTGTCTGGTTGATCTGTTCATTGCTGTTATTGGGTATTGAAATCCCTCATTACTACTTGTGTCTATATCACCCTTTATGTCACTTAATAATTCTTTTAGATAGCCAGGGGACCTGTAATTAGGTGCATATACTTATAATAGTCACATCTTCCTTTGAATTGATCTTTTAATCATTATATAGTGTCCTACTTTGTCTCTTTTATGGTTTTTGTGTTCAAGTTTATGTTGTCTGATATTAGGATGGCTACATGAGCTCTTTTTTGATTTCTGTTATTATGGATTATCTTTTTCCATCCTTTCAACTTCAGTCTATGTGCATCTTTGTTGGTGGGACGTGTTTTTTGTAGGCAAAAGATAGACAGATTTTCTTTTTTAATCCACTCAGCCATGCTGTGTCTTTTAACTGGGAAGTTTTTTTTGACAGTCAGAGTGGATAGTGAGAGAGAGAGAGAGAGAGAGAGAAAGGTCTTTCTTTTTGCCATTGGTTCACCCTCCAATGGCCGCTGCGGCTGGCGCATCGTGCTGATCCAAAGCCAGGAGCCAGGTGCTTCTCCTGGTCTCCCATGTGGGTGCAGAGCCCAAGGACTTAACTGGGAAGTCGAGACCATTTACATTCAGGTTGACTATTGTTAAGTTCCTAATTTTCACTGCCATGTTTCTGTACATAGTCTTAATTATGTATTTGAGGTTTCCTTTGTGCTTTTGCTGGGTCTTTTCTGCATTCATCTTCTTTTGAAGTTATGTTCCTGGCTCTGTGTTTCTGTGTGTAGCACATCCTTGAGCACCTTTTGTAGGGATGGGTGAGTAGTTACAAATTGTTTCAGTTTCTGTTTGTTGTGGAAGATCTTTATTTTCCTTCATTCACAAATGAGAGTTTTACAGGGTACAGTATTCCAGGTTGGCAGTTTTCTTCTCTTATGACTTGGAATATATCTTGTAATTTTCTCCTTGCCTGTATGGTTTCTGATGAGAAGTCCAAAGTGAGTCTAATTGGTTTTCCTGTGACTGTGATTTGGTGTTTCTTGTGTGCACATTTTAAAATCTTTTCTTTGTTTTACTGCGGGGGAGTTTTACACATTTTGTCATGGTGAAGACCTTTTCTGCTCATGTCTGTTAGGCATTCTGTATACTTTATGTACTTGAATGTCTTTTTCTTTCTGAGATTGGGGAAGTTTTCTGTTAGTATTTCATTAAAGATTCCTTCTAATCCTTTCTCTCTTTCCATGCTTTTTGGAACTCCTATGATCCATATGTTGGGTTGCTTGATAGTATCTTTAGATCTCCAACCATGTTTTTTAGTTTTTTTTTAAAGATTTTATTTATTTATTCAAAAGTCATAGAGTTACACAGAGAGAAGAGAGGCAGAGAGTGAGAGGTCTTCCATCCAATGGTTCATCCTCCAATTGGCCGCAACAGCTGAAGCTGTGCCAATCCAAAGCCAGGAGCCAGGAGCTTCCTCCAGGTCTCCCACATGGGTGCAGGGACCCAAGGACTTGGGCCATCTTCTACTGCTTTCCCAGGACATAGCATAGAGCTGGATTGGAAGAGGAGCAGCTGGGACTTGAACCGGTGCCCATATGGGATGCTGGCACCTCAGGCCATGGCATTAACCACAGCACCACAGCACCGGCCCTCATTTTTTAGTTTTCTAATTACTTCTTTTTTTGGTCTGACTATACTATTCACAGAAATTTGTCTTCTAGTTCTGATATTTTTTCTTCTGTCTCATCTATTCTGTTGTTACTGCTTTCCATTGCATTTTTATTTGATCTATTGGATTCTTCATTTATAGTATTTTGTTCTGACTTCTCTTTAATATCTCAATTTCTTGGAAGAAATGTTATGTAGATTTTTGTTTAGATAGTGAATATTTTCTCTGATTGCTTCTAAGTACTCTAATGATTAATTATCTGAATTCCATTTCTGACATATCCTCAATCTCTTCATCCGCACCTTCCAGTATTGAGGACATCCTCTCCTTCTAGTAGTGTCTTCCTTATTCTTATTTAGGAATTTTCCTTTGTTTATCATCATTTGTTTATATGTATATACAAATATTTTTTGTCTTGGGAAATTATCTTGTGAGGCTTTTGTTATGAGCTTCTTTGTGCATTTCAAGTGGAAATACAGAACACCATTTACTGGAGCCCTGATCACTTGTTAATTGTGAAAGCCAGCATGAGCTCCTGTGTACTTAGCCCCACCTACTAGGATGTGGCTCACTTTTCAGTGGTTGATGGAATGGGCTTGAGCTTTCAATATTCACGACTTCCTTGTTGTGCTTCTTGTTTTGAAGAAATTTTTCCCAAATGTTATGGACCTTGTTCCTGGGTGGGACATGTTATGGGGTCATCCCTGCAATTGATGTGTGTGTGCTTGGGAGGCTAAGGCTTATGCTCAGATATTGTAAGCAGTCAATATGGCTTCACTCAGCTGGCTGCTTGTCTGGGTAGGGTGTTGGGGGAAAGAGATGGGCCTCAGAGTACCCAACCTCTCTGCTTCCTGTACCTTCTTTCTATTTTTTTTTCCTGCCTGGAACTTCAAAAGCAGTTTGCCAGTCTCCCTCCCATTGCTATACCTGGTTCCATGGGCCTGTAATCTCCCATCTAACTTGGTCTCTGGGCACCAGCCACTCCAATCTGCACCTCTGCTGCACTGCCTCTGCTTCCCTTAATTTGCTCTTTCAGCATGGATGTTCCCAGTCAGTATTGGTCTCCTGGGCTTCCCATCATGGATTTCCCAGGGTCTATATCCAGCATATATCTTATCTCACTTTTAACTACCTATTTTTGGGAGGTTCTTTTGTTTGCATATGCTGTAGAGATTCCTGAGTTGCTGATTTCCAGTTTCATTCCATTGTGGTCTGAGAAGGTGCATGGTATAATTTCTTTTTTTTTTTTTAAATTTGCTGAGGCTTTCTTTATGGCCAAGTATGTGGTCAATCCTAGAAAAAGTTCCATTTACTGCTGAGAAATGTATGCTTCCACTGTAGGATGGAAAGTTCTGTAGATATCTGTTAGGTCCATTTGGTCTATAGTGTCGATTAAATCTATTGCTTCTTTGTTGGTTTTATGTCTGGTTGATCTGACCATTGCTGAAAGTGGAGTATTGAAGTCCCCCAATACTATTTTATTGGAGTCTAAGTCTTCCTTTGAGTCCTTTAACATATCTTTTAAATAGCACAGTGCCCTGTAATTAGGTGCATATACATTTGTAATAGTTATATTTTCCTGTTGAATGATCCTTTCATCATTATATAGTGCCTCTCTTTGTCTCTCTTTAAAGTTTTGTGTTAAACTTTATTTTGTCTGATATTAAGACAGCTACACCAGCTTGTTTTTGGTTTCTGTTGGCATGGAATACCTTTTCCATCCTTTCATTTTCAGTCTGCATGCATCTTTGTTGTTGAAATGTGTTTCTTGTAGGCAGCAAATAGATGGGTTTTGTTTTTAATCCATTCAGCTAGTCTGTGTCTTTTAACTGGAGAGTTGAGGCCATTTATATTCAATGTAACTATTGATAAGTAATGACTTTGCCCTGCCATTTTTCCAAAGATATTTTGAATATATACTTTGAACTTCCTGTGATCTTTTACTGAGAGATTTTCTTCCTTTACCTTCTTTAATATTGATGACTGTGTTTCTGTGTTCTGGGGATCTGAATCCAGGAGCCAGGGGTTTCCTCTGGGTCTCCCATGTGGGTGAAGGGGCCCAAGGACTTGGGCCATATTCTACTGCTTTCCCAGGCCATAGCAGAGAGCTGGATCAGAAGTGGAGCACCTGGGTCTCGAACCAGAGCCCATATGGGATGCTGTCACCATAGGTGGCTGCCTAACACACTATGCCATTGCGCTGGGCCAAAGGAGTCCCATTTAAAAAATTTATTTATTTATTTTTCTTTCATCAACAACACAATTGACCTGTTACAAGTTAAGTTACTAATAAACCCTACATCTGATATTTTATTCTCAAAAAATATAGAGAACACCCTCATTTCTGATATATATATTTAGGAAAGTTAAAATTTAAGCCATTTTTAGTACAGTATGATTTCATGGTTATTGAAAATGGATAGGCCACAGATTTTCATTTAAAAAATTAGGAATGATAGAACATTTCATTGGCTGATTTTGAGTAATACAAACTGGAAAACATCATTGTGTTGCTAGTAACAGTGTTTCAGAGTCTAGGCCACATTGTATTTCTTTACTATTTTATTTTTGCGTGGTGCATTTTATTTGGATTTTTAAAAAAAATTTAGTCTGTTATACTTTCTTGGCTTCATGCCTGATGGGGGAATTCATGTAATTGGATATCCATTCTTTTTTTAAAAATTCATGACTCCCACATGTCATCATTTGGATTCCTCATTTTTTTTATCTTTTGACTTCATGCCGGCTCCATTATCCTTTGAGCTCTGTACCACTCACCTGATGGATTTCTGTTTCTTAAATTTATTCATGGGGTCAGAACTGTGGCGCAGTGAGTTAATGTCCTGGCCTGAAGCATCAGCATCCCATATGGGTGCCAGTTCGAGTCTCGGCTACTCCTCTTCAGATTCAGCTCTCTGCTATGGCCTGGGAAAGCAGTAGAAGATGGCCCAAATCCTTGGGCCCCTGTGCCAATGTGGGAGACCTGGAGAAAGCTCCTGGCTCCTGGTTTTGGATTGGCTCAGCTCTGGCCATTGTGGCCATCTTGGGAGTGAACCATCAAATGGAAGACCCCTTCTCTCTGCCTCTCCTCTTTCTCTTTCTCTGTAACTCTTTCAAATAAATAAATAAATCTTTAAAAAATAAATTTAATTCATTTTTCATTCATCCACAATAACATATTTGGAATAATGTATGTTAAGAGAGAAAAAAAGACTCCACATCTGAAATACTATTCTCAGAAAAATACAGAGAACACCTAGACTTCTCACATATGTATTTCAGAAAAGTAAGATTTAAGACGTGTTTGGTACAGTATGATTTCATGGTTATTAAAGATTGGTTTGCTTAAGGTTTTCATTTTTAAAAAATCAGGAATGCTAGACAAATTTTCATGGCCAGTTTTGGGTGGTACAAACTGGGAAAAATTAATTCTATGGCTGCTAACCATGTATGCCAGCCTAGGCCATATTTTCTTTATTTTTTATTTATCTTTGCAATATTTTGTTTTAGATATTTTCTTAATTTTAGCCTGTTAATTTCTTGGTTTTGGGACTGATGGAGGAATTCATGGTTCTTGTTATTCATTATCTGGCCTTTTGTTTTTTTAATTTTATGACTCCCTCCTGTCACCATTTGATTCATGCTGGCTCCCTTCTCCTTTTGACTATGTGCCAATGTTCCTCATTTTTTAAAAAAATTATTTATTTCTCTTTCATCACAAACAAGACCATTGACACAGGATACCTAAGATTAAAAAAAAATAACACTCCACATCTGAGACTTTATTGTCTGAAAAAATGAAGAGAACATCTACAGGTCTGATATATGTATTCAGGAAAAGGAAAAGTTAAACCTTTTTTACTACAGCAGGATTTCAGAAAAATGGAAAATGGATTTCTCTCAAGTTTTCATTATAAAAATATCAGGGATGCCAGAACAACTTTTTATTTACTGGCTTTGTGAGGTACAAGCTATAATCAACCAGTTCTGTTGATAGTAACTGAAAAATATACAGAAAAAATAAACAAAACATTTGTACTACTAATATATGTATTTTGTAAATGTTAAATTTAAGCCTTTTACAAAATAGGATTTTCCAGTTTTTTGAAAAAAAATAAGGAATGCTAGAGCAACATTTTATTGGCTGATTGGAAAAAAACCTTACTTTTTTTTCTTTTTTTTAACTTTTATTTAATGAATATAAATTTCCAAAGTACAGTTTATGGATTACAATGGCTTCCCCCCCACAACTTCCCTCCCACCCACAACCTTCCCCTTTCCTACTCCCTCTCCCCTTCCATTCACATCAAGATTCATTTTCAATTCTCTTTATATACAGAAGATCAGTTTAGTATATATTAAGTAAAGATTCCAACAGTTTGCACCCACATAGAAACACAAAGTGAAAAATATTGTTTGAGTACTAGTTACAGCACTAAATCACAATGTACAGCACATTAAGGACAGAGATCCTACATGAGGAGTAAGTGCACAGTGATTCCTGTTGTTGAATTAACAAATTGACACTCTTGTTTATGGCATCAGTAATCACCCTAGGCTCTTGTCATGAGTTGCCAAGGCTATGGAGGCCTTTTGAGTTCGCCAACTCTGATCTTATTCCAACAAGGTCATAGTCAAAGTGGAAGTTCTCTCCTCCCTTCAGAGAAAGGTACCTCCTTCTTTGATGACCTGTTCTTTCCACTGGGATCTCACTCATGAAGATCTTTCATTTAGGTCATTTTTTTTTCGAGAGTGTCTTGGCTTTCCATGCCTGAAATACTCTCATGGAATAAGCCAGTACCAAAGGGACAAATATTATATGTTCTCCCTGATCGTTGACAACTAACCGAGCACCAAAAAGGAAACCTGTTGAAGTGAAATGGACACTATGAGAAGCGGTGACTTCATCAGCCCTTGCCCTGACTGTTGATGAATAACTTAATACTATATCCCTCCTAGTATTTTTTTATTTGTTGTCCTTAATACCATTGGTTGAATTCTGCAATTAATACACAGTTATTCTTAAGTGTTGAAACTTAACTGAAAAGTGATCTCTGTTAAATATAAGAGTGGGAATAGATCTACAATTTGGGACATGCTCAAGCTGACTTGCCCCAAATGGTAGAGTTAGAAACATACCAGGGGATTCCAATTCAATTCTATCAAGGTGGCATGTACCAACGCCATCTCACTAGTCCAAGTGATCAGTTTCTATTCACAATTGATCATAGTGATAGGACTAAGAGTCAAAGGGATCACATAAACAAGACTAGTGTCTGAAAATACTAACTGATAGAATAACAAAGGGAGAGAATGATCCAACATGGGAAGTGGGATACACAGCAGACTCATAGAATAGCAGATGTCCTAAACAGCACTCTGGCCTCAGAATCAGCCCTTAAGGCTTTTGGATATGGCTGAAAAACTTACTTTTTAAAATCTTTTGTGTGGTACAATTTGTTTTGGATGCTTTGTTTTAATTTTAGTTTGTTACTTTCTTGTTTTTGTGCCCATGGGAGAATTAATGTTTTAAGATATTCTCTCTCTTTTTTAATTTCATGATTCCAGCATGTCACCATTTGGATTCCTCATTCCCTTTATCCCTTTTGATTTGCATCAGTTTCCTTAGCCTTTTGTAATGTGCTGTTTCTCTTATAGAATCCCATTTTTAAAAAAAATTATTTGTTGGGCACAGCCAAGATGGCGGATAGTGAGGGCACGATTGGGTTAAGGAACAAAACCCATCTTTTTTCTGCTTACAGAAACTCATCTTTCCAACAATGATGCATACAGGCTGAGAGTGAAAGGCTGCAAAAACATATACCATGCCAACAGAAATGAAAAAAGAGCGGGCGTAGCCATCTTAATATCGGACAACATAAACTTTACCACAAAATCTGTTAGGAGAGACACAGAGGGGCACTATATAATGATTAAGGGATCCATTCAACAGGAAGATATAACGATTATCAATGTATATGCACCTAATTACAGGGCACCAGTTTATTTAAAAGATTTGTTAAGGGACTTAAAGGGAGACTTAGACACCAATACAATAGTTCTGGAGGCCTTCAACACTCCACTCTCAGAGATAGACAGATCAACCAGACAGAAGATCAATAAGGACACAGTAGATTTAAATGACACTATAGCCCAAATGGATCTAACAGATATCTACAGAACTTTTCATCCAACACATAAAGACTTTACATTCTCCTCAGCAGTACATGGAACCTTTTCTAGGATTGACCACATACTAGGCCATAAAGCAAGTCTCAGCAAATTCAAAAGAATTAGAATCACACCATGCAACTTCTCAGACCACAAAGGAATGAAATTGGAAATTAGCAACTCGGGAATCCCTAGAGCATATGCAAACACATGGCAATTGAACAACAAGCTCCTGAATGAACAATGGGTCATAGAAGAAACCAAAAGAGAAATCAAATACTTTCTGGAAGTAAATGAGGATAACAGCACAACATACCAAAACCTATGGGATACAACAAAAGCAGTGTTAAGAGGAAAGTTTATATCAATAGGTGCCTACATCAAGAAATTGGAAAGGCACCAAATAGATGAGCTTTCAAGTCATCTCAAGAATCTAGAAAATCAGCAGCAATCAGACCCAAATCTAGTAGGAGAAGAGAAATAATTAAAATGAAAGAAGAAATCAACAGGGTTGAATCCAAAAAAAATTACAAAAAATCAGCCAAATGAGGAGCTTTTTTTTGAAAAAATAAACAAAATTGACACCCCATTGGCCCAACTAACTAAAAAAATAAGAGAAAAGAACCAAATCAATAAAATCAGAGATGAAAAGGAAATGTAACAACAGACACCACAGAAATAAAAAGAATCATCAGAAATTACTACAAGGACTTGTATGCCAGCAAACAGGGAAATCTATCAGAAATGGATATATTCCTGGACACATGCAACCTACCTAAATTGAACCAGGAAGACATAGAAAACCTGAACAGACCCATAACTGACACAGAAATTGAAACAGTAATAAAGGCCCTCCCAACAAAGAAAAGCCCAGGACCAGATGGATTCACTGCTGAATTCTACTAGACATTCAAAGAAGAGCTAACCCCAATTCTTCTCCAACTATTCAAAAATTGAAAAAGAGTGAATCCTCCCAAATTCTATCTATGAAGCCAGCATCACCTTAATTCCTAAGATGGAAAAAGATGCAGCATTGAAAGAGAATTACAGACCAATATCCCTGATGAACATAGATGCAAAAATCCTCAATAAAATTCTGGCCAATAGAATGCAACAACACATCAGAAAGATCATCCACCCAGACCAAGTGGGATTTATCCCTGGTATGCAGGGATGGTTCAACGTTCGCAAAACAATCAAAGTGATACACCACATTAACAGACTGCAGAAGAAAAACCCTATGTGTCGCGGCTAGTGCCCTGGCCCAACATGAGATGCAGCAGGCTGAGGCTGTCCCTTATCTATTCCTGTTTCCTGTGCTTATTGTTCTAAAGGCACAAGACACATTCCTGCAGGCAGGATGTGACTTCTAATGAAGGTGTATAATGTTCTTTGTTCTATTAGCAGAGCTTGTACCCTGATCTTTGCTACCTTGTAAACTTGTTTTGTTCCTGTGCTATGCATGATTGCACACAATGAATGTTATCTGTATGGGGCCTGGGGTATATATCCTTGTGTTTCTTGGTGCTCGCTGCTGGAGGCTGAACAGTTTCCCCAGGGAGACGGCCTCCAGTCCCTCATCGCCGGGCCCCCTACTTTGGCTTGGAATGCGACGAGGCAATAAACGAGGTGGTGAATTGACTAAGTGCTACGTCTCCATGTGGTTTGTCGGGTGGCCTCCGACACCTATGATTCTCTCAATAGACGCAGAGAAAGCATTTGATAAAATACAACACCTTTTCATGATGAAAACTCTAAGCAAACTGGGTACAGAAGGAACATTCCTCAATACAATCAAAGCAATTTATGAAAAACCCACGGCCAACATCCTATTGAATGCGGAAAAGTTGGAAGCATTTCTGCTGAGATCTGGTATCAGACTGGATGCCCACTCTCACCACTGCTATTCAATATAGTTCTGGAAGTTTTAGCCAGAGCTATTAGGCAAGAAAAAGAAATTAAAGGGATACAAATCGGGAAGGAAGAACTCAAACTATCCCTCTTTGCAGATGATATGATTCTTTATTTAGGGGACCCAAAGAACTCTACTTAGAGATTACTGGAACTCATAGAAGAGTTTGGCAAAGTAGCAGGATATAAAAGCAATGCACAAAAATCAACAGCCTTTGTATACACAGGCAATGCCATGGCTGAGGAAGAACTTCTAAGATCAATCCCATTCACAATAGCTACAAAAACAATCAAATACCTTGGAATAAACTTAACCAAGGACGTTAAAGATCTCTACGATGAAAACTACAAAACCTTAGAGAAAGACATAGAAGAAGATACCAAAAAATGGAGAAATCTTCCATGCTCATGGATTGGAAGAATCAATATCATCAAAATGTCTATTCTCCCAAAAGCAATTTATACATTCAATGCAATATCAATCAAGATCCCGAAGACCTTCTTCTCAGATCTGGAAAAAATGATGCTGAAATTCATATGGAGACACAGAAGACCTCGAATAGCCAAAGCAATCTTGTACAACAAAAACAAAGCCGGAGGCATCACAATACCAGATTTCAGGACATACTACAGGGCAGCTGTTATCAAAACAGCATGGTACTGGTACAGAAACAGATGGATAGACCAATGGAACAGAATAGAAACACCAGAAATCAATCCAAACATCTACAGCCAACTTATATTTGATCAAAGATCCAAAACTAATCCCTGGAATAAGGACAGTCTATTCAATAAATGGTGCTGGGAAAACTGGATTTCCACGTGCAGAAGCTTGAAGCAAGACCCCTACCTTTCACCTTACACAAAAATTCACTCAACATGGATTAAAGACTTAAATCTATGACCCGAAACCATCAAATTATTAGAGAGCATTGGAGAAACCCTGCAAGATATAGGTACTGGCAAAGACTTCTTGGAAAAGACCCCAGGAGCACAGGCAGTCAAAACCAAAATCAACATCTGGGATTGCATCAAATTCAGGAGTTTCTGTACTTCAAAAGAAACAGTCAGGAAAGTGAAGAGGCAACCGTCAGAATAAGAAAAAATATTTGCAAACTCCACAACAGATAAAGGGTTGATAACCAGAATCTATAAAGAAATCAAGAAACTCCACAACAACAAAACAAACAACCCACTTACGAGATGGGCCGAGGACCTCAATAGACATTTTTCAAAAGAGGAAATCCAAATGGCAACAGACACATGAAAAAATGTTCAAGTCACTAGTAATCAGAGAAATGCAACTCAAAACCACAATGATGTTCCACCTCACCCCGGTGAGAATGGCTCACATTCAGAAATCTACCAACAATAAATGCTGGAGAGGATGTGGGGAAAAAGGAACACTAACCCACTGATGGTGGGAATGCAAACTGGTTAAGCAACTATGGAAGTATGTCTGGAGATTCCTCAGAAACCCTGAACATAACCCTACCATACAACCCAGCCATCCCACTCCTTGGAATTTACCCAAAGGAAATTAATTTGGCAAATAAAAAAGCCATCTGCACATTAATGTTTATTGCAGCTCAATTCACAATAGCTAAGACTTGGAACCAATCCAAATGCCCATCAACAGTAGCCTGGATAAAGAAATTATGGGACATGTACTCCATAGAATACTATATAGCAGTAAGAAACAACGAAACCCGGTCATTTGCAACAAGATTGAGCAATCTGGAAAACAACATGCTGAGTGAATTAAGCCAGTCCCAAATAGACAAATAACATATGTTTACCCTGATCGGTGACAACTAACTGAGCACCAAAGGGGAAACCTGTTGAAGTGAAATGGACACTATAAGAAACAATGACCTGATCAGCTCTTGTCCTTACTCTAGATGTACAATGTAACACTTTATCCTTTTTAGTATTTGTTGTTGTTGTTGTTGTTCTAGTACTAGTGGTTGAACTCTGTAATGAACACACAAATATTCTTAGGTTTAAATTTTAACTGAAAAGTGATCCCTGTTAAATTTAAGAATGGGAAAAAAGAGAGGGAGGAGATGTACAATTTGGGACATGCTCAATCGGACTTGCCCCAAATGGTAGAGTTAGAAATGTGCCAGGGGATTCCAATTCAATCCCATCAAGGTGGCATGTACCAATGCCATCTCACTAGTCCAAGTGATCAATTTCAGTTCACAATTGATCACTGATAGGTCTAAGACTCAAAGGAATCACACAAACAAGACAAGTGTCTGCTAATACTAACTGATAGAATCAAAAAGGGAGAGAAGGATCCAACATGGGAAGCGAGATACACAGCAGACTCACAGAATGGCAGAGATCCTAAATAGCACTCTGGCGTCAGAATCAGCCCTTAAGGCATTCGGATCTGGCTGAAGAGCCCATGAGAGTATTTAGGCATGGAAAGCCAAGACACCATGGAAAATAAAAAAAAGGAGAAGACCTAAATGAAAGATCTCTGAGAGTTAGATCCCAGTGGAAAGCTTGGGGCCATCAAAAAAGGAGGTACCTTTCTCTGAAGGGAGGAGAGAACTTCCACTTTGACTATGACCCTATCGGAATAAGATCAAAGTCGGCGAACTCTAAAGGCTTCCATAGCCTTGGCAACTCATGAATAGAACTTAGGGAGATTACTGACGCCATACTCAAGAGTGTCAAATTGTTAAGTCAGCAACAGGAGTCACTGTGTACTTACATCTCATGTGGGATCTGTCCTTAATGTGTTGTCTAATGTGCAGTGATGCTATAACTAGTACTGAAACAGTATTTTTACACTTTGTGTTTCTGTGTGGGTACAAACTGATGAGATCTTTACTAATTATATACTGAATCGATCTTCTGTATATCAAGATAATTGGAAATGAAAAAAAAAACCTGTTGTTAAATTGGAAATGGCATAGAAAATTAATTAATCTTTAAAAAAATATGTAGGATCTCTGTCTTTAATGTGCTGTACACTCTTATTTAATGCTATAACTAGTACTTCAACAGTATTTTTTTTCACTTTGTGTTGCTATATGGGGGCAAACTGTTGAAATCTTTACCTAATATATACTAAACTGATATTCTGTATATATGGAGAATTGAAAATGAATCTTGATGTGAACGGAAGGGGAGAGGGAGTTTGAAAGGGGAGGGTTGTGGGTGGGAGGGAAGTTATGGGAGGGGGGAAACCATTGTAATCCATAAGCTGTACTTTGGATATTTATATTCATTAAATAAAAGTTTAATAAATGACTTAAAAAAAGAAAATTAAAATTCTTCTCTTTACAAAATGTTCAAATTTCACTTTACATAAACACATAGATTATAGTGGTAGCATGTTGCTTGTAGATTTCTAACCATAAAACTCCAATTCATTGTGTTTTTGTATTTCATAATGGATACTATGTCAAAACTTATTTTTTTTTGTCTGATTAAAAAAAAACGCCAAGGAATATGAAAACAAACCGATGAAAAAGCAGAAAACATGTGGGGAAGTGCTGATTAAAAAAGAAAAAATGGCTGATGCAACCAAAACAAGGAAACAAACCTTGTCTTAAAGAAAGCCAAAAACCTGTGCCCTGATTTGAAAAGACCATTTCTCCAGTTACCTGAATGCTGTTATCCAGGATGAAAACAAAATGGAACATCATAAAATTTATTCAAATTATTATGTAATATAAGAAAAAATTAGCAAAAATACACAAACAAAGGGCTGTAGCAAAGTCTGATATTGAGTTAGCCCAAAGAGAACCAGATTTTTCCGGTTTAAGTCACCCATAACTGACAAAATTGATATAGAATTCCAATTAATTTGAAGCAGAAAACCACAGTCAAATTCATTTTGGAGAAAATTAAAATCCTTCTCCTTACAAAATGTTTAAATTTCACTTTACATAAGCACATAGTTCATTGTGGTACATGTTGCCAATGGATTTCTAACCATAAAACTCCAATTTGTTGTGTTTTTGTATTTCATAATGAATACTATGTCAAAAATGTTGGGTTTTTTTGTCAGATTGAAGAAAATAGCAGAAGTATGAAAACAAACCAAGGAAATAGCAGAAAATAGTGGGTAAATTCTGATTAAAAAAGGAAAAATTGGCTGATGTAGCCAAAACAAGAAAACAAACTTTGAATTCCTGATATCAAAATCCTGTGCCCTGATTTATTTATTTATTTTTTATTATTTATATATACTTATATATTTATATACTTAATATATGTATTTGTATATTTAATAAAATTTATCATTTATTTATTTATTTATTTACCTGAATGCCATTATCCAGCATGAAAACAAACTGTAAAATCATAACATTCACTAAAATTATAATGAATATAAGAAAAAAACAAGCAAAACAAACAAACAAAGGAATGAAGCAAGATCTGATACTGAGTTAGCCTATAGAGAACTGGGCTTTTCCGGTTTAATCCACCTATAACAGATAAAATTGATATAGAATTCCGATTGATTTGAACAAGAAAACCACAGTTAAATTCTTTTTTGAAGAAAATTAAAATTCTTCTCTTCAACAAAAGGCTTGAATTTCACTTTACATAAACACATAGTTCCTAGTGCTCCGCATTGTGTTTTTGTATTTTATAATGGATACTCTGTCAAAACTATTGTGGTTTTTTTTGTCAGATTGAAAAAAAGGCAAGAAATATGAAAACAAACTGATGAAAATGTAGAAAACAAGTGAGGAAGTGCTGATTAACAAAGGAAAAATTGGCTAATGCACCTAGAACAAGAAAACAAACCTTGATTCCAGAAAAAAAAAAAAAGCCTGTGCCATGATTTAAAAAGACCATTCCTCCATTTACTTGAATGCTGTTATCCAGCATGAAAACAAACTGTAACTTCATAAAATTTAACCAAATTTTAATGTAATATAAGAAAAAATAAGCAAAAAACCCAAACAAAGGTCTGTAGCAAGATCTGATACTGAGATAGCCTAAAGAGAACTGGATTTTTCCAGTTTAAGCCACCCATAACCGACAAAATTGCTATAGAATTCCGATTGATTTTAACCAGAAAACTGCAGTCAAACTTGTTTTGGAGAAAATTAAAATCCTTCTCTTTGACGAAAGGCTTAAATTTCACTTTACATAAACACTGGCTGGTACAAAACAGAGTAGTCCAATTCTGTTGCTAGTAAGAAGAATTGCAGATAAGACCGCAATTTCTTTGTTTTTTGTTTGCTTTTTTTGTGTTAATTTCATGTGAAGCATGGCTGGTGCTGTGGCGCAGCAGGTTAAAGCCCTGGCCTGAAGCACTGGCATCCCATATGGGCACCAGTTCTAGTCCCAGCTGCTCCTCTTCTGATCTGGCTCTCTGCTGTCACCTGGAATAGCAGTGGAAGATGGCCCAAGTCCTTGGGCCCCTGCACCTGCGTGGGAGACCCAGAAGAAGCTCCTGGCTCCTGGCTTTGGATTAGCTCAGCTACAGCCATTGCAGCCAGAGAAATCCAGTTCTGTTGCTATACCAGGGTTGCAGATCATATCTTTGTTTTCTTCTATTAAAATTTTTGAATGGTACATCTTAATTTTTTTTATTTTAGTCTTTTATTTTTTTTGGTTTCACACCAAATGGTAGAATTGTATATAGTTTTTTTTTTTAATCACTCAGACGTTACATCATTTGGATTCCTAATTTTATTTTATTGTTTTGTCTTCCTAGCAGCTCCATTAACATTTGGTTAAGACTTTAACCCTCATGAGTTTCTGTATGATAAATTTATTTATTCTGTCATCAGCTACACCACATGTGACATAGTATGCCTTAAATACAAAAATTAAAAAACCACTACATATCACACTATATTTTTAGAGAAATACAGAAAACACCAATACTTCTGATATATGTATTTGGGAAAAGTTAAATTTAAGCCGTTTGCATGAGAAGGATCTTATGATTAATTTAAATTAGTTTGCTTCTGCTTTTCCTTTTAAAGAATTCAGAAATGTTATAGCAACTTTTCATTGTCTGATAGTGGCTGGTGTAAACCAGAATAATCCAGTTCTGTTGCTAATAACCATGATTACAGATCTGGTCATAGCTCCTTTTTTTTTGGTTTTTGTTTGTTTGTTTGTTTCGGTGTGGTACATTTTATTTTAGATTGTTTTCAACTCTAGAAAATCATGATTGGTACATCACCTTTCCATTGGCTGATTTTAGCTAGTAGAAACTGGAATAATCCAGTTCTGATACAAGTAATCATAATTATAGATTAGACCAGTTTCTTTGTTTTTGTTCTTTTTTTATTTTCATGTGATAGATTTTATTTTGGCTTTTTTAAATGTTAGTCCTTTTTTTGGCTTTGTGCTGGATGGTGGAATTTTTTTTTTTCTTCTTTTTCTTTTTTCTTTTTTATTTTTTTTAACTTTTATTTAATGAATATAAATTTCCAGTATACAGCTTATGGATTACAATGGCTTCCCCTTCCCATAATTTCCCTCCCACCCGCAACCCTCCCCTCTCCCGCCCCCTCTCCCCTTCCATTCACATCAAGATTCATTTTCAATTCTATTTATATACAGAAGATCAATTTAGTATAAATACTTCAACAGTTTGCACCCACATAGAAACACAAAGTGAAACATACTGTTTGAGTACTAGTTATAGCATTAAATCAAAATGTACAGTACATTAAGGACAGAGATCCCACATCAGGAGCAAGCGCACAGTGGCTCCTGTTGTTGACCCAACAAATTGACACTCTAGTTTATGGCGCCAGTAACCACAAACCCTTGTGTCGAGGGCTGACTTTCAATAGATCGCAGCGAGGGAGCTGCTCTGCTACGTACGAAACCCCGACCCAGAAGCAGGTCGTCTACGAATGGTTTAGCGCCAGGTTCCCCACGAATGTGCGGTGCATGACGGGCGAGAGGGCGGCCCCCTTTCCGGCCGCGCCCCGTTTCCCGGGACGAAGGGCTCTCCGCACCGGACCCCCGGTCCCGACGCGCGGCGGGGGGCGCGCCGCACGCCGCCGAGGCGGACGCACGGCGCGGGCCGCCGGCGGGGACGGCGGGGGACCGGCTATCCGAGGCCAACCGAGGCTCCTTCAGCGCTGCCGTATCGTTCCGCCTGAATTTTTTTTTTAAACACAAAAACACCCTACATCTTAAATTTTATTTTTAGAAAAACACAGAGAACGCCAACACTTCTGTTATAGGTACTTGAGAAAACTTAAATTTAAATATTTTTTTCAGAACAGAAGGAGTTACTGATATTGAAACTGAGTGGAATTTATGTAATTGGATATAGGGTCTTTTTTTATATCATGGCTTAGGCATTTCATCTTTTGGATTCCTAGTTTTATTTTATTGTTTTGGCTTCCTAGTAGTTCCCTTATCCTTTGACTATTGATTGCTCCTCTGTATTATAAATTTATTTATTTATTTACTTATTCTGTCATCAACAACACATGTGTCATAGTAAACATTGAATACAAAAAAAACACCCAACATCTGAGATTTTGTTTTTAGAAAAATAGAGGGAACACCAATACTTCTGATATATGTATTTGGGAAAAGTTAAATTCCAGCCTTTTTCAGAAAAGAAGGATCATAGTCAAAGTGGAAATTCTCTCCTCCCTTCAGAGAAAGGTACGTCTTTCTTGGATGGCCCATTCTTTCCACTGGGATCTCACTCACAGAGATTTTTCATTTAGGTCATTTTTTTATAAATAAATAAATATTAAAAAAAAAACACAGGACATGGACAACTCTTAGAGAGACTGCCAAAAGCTTTAGTTGTCAGCATGCCTATTAGAATGCAAAACAGCATAGTCAGTAGATTAAGAAAACAAGCAAAGTCCAAGGCTTTCATGCTTACTAGTAGGGTCTGTCTCTAGGGGATTTATCAGTAAAGGATCAGCTGCCTCATCTTGCACCACAAACAGATGGAGGCCTGTTGCTACAGAGGTTACCTTGATGACTGTTGACTCACAGCCTTACACCAAGTCCTTCATTGGACCTTATCAGTCCTTGGATGTAATCTACTGCACACCTCCACATCTGATATATGTATTTGGGAAAAGTAAAATGTAAGCCTTTCTTATTGTAGATGAATTATTATTGAAGTATTGAATTATTATTGAAATGGTTTGCCTCAGATTATTATTTTTAAAAATCAGGAATGCTAGAGGGACTGATCATTGACTGTTTTTGACCTGCTGAAACTGTTTGCTAGTAACTGAGTAAACAATACCAGTCCATATTTTCTGTTGATTTTTTTAAATTTTCTATGGTACAATTTATTTTGATGTTTTTACAAATTTATCCTGTCATATTCATTGCCTTTATGCCTGATGGAGAAATTCATGTAAGTGGATATCTGGTCTTTTTGTTCAATTTCTTGATTCTCACATGTCATCATTCAGATTCTTCATTTTATTTATGTTTTCAGCTTCATGTGGGCTGCCTAATTATTTGTGTTATACACCATTTCCCTCAGGGATTCCCATTTTTTTTAATTTACTTGTTTATATTTCTTTCACCAACACCAACATATTTGCCATAGTGTAACTTAATATACAGAAAAGCACCCCGCATCTGAGATTTTATTCTCAAAAGAGACAGAGAAAAACCCCACTCCTGATATATGAATTTAGGAAAAGTAGTATTCAAGTCTATTTTAGTACAAGAGGAATTCACAAATATTGAAAATAGGTTTTGACATATTTTTGTTTTAAATAATCAGGAATGCAAGAGAGACTGTTCATTGGCCAGTTTTTGCTGGTTTGAACTGGAAAAAAAATAGTTATGTTGCTAATAACCGAGATTACCATGCAAGTCCATATTTTCTGCTTTTCTGTATTTAATTTTGTGTTGTACATTTTATTTTGGATATTTTTATAAATTTACCCTGTTACTTTCTTTATATTGTGCCTGATGGAGGAATTCATGCAATTGGATATCTGGTCTTTATTTTTTTTCTTGACTCTCCCATGTCACCATTTGAATTCCTCCTTTTATTTATATTTTAGGCTTCATTATGGATCCCTTATTCTTTTGGCTATATGCAGTTTCCCTCATGAATTTCCATTTTTTAATTTACCTATTTATTTTTCATTCATCAACAACGTATTTGCCATAGTAAACCTTAATATAGAAAAAGCATCCCACACAAGAGATTTTATTCTCTAAAAAGGCGGAGAACACTTCCACTTTTGATAAATGTATTTGGGAAAAGTAAAATTTAACCTTCTTTTAGTACATGAGGAATTCAGTGTTATTGAAAATGGGTTTGTCTGAGGTTTTTGATTTAAAAAATCAGGAATGCTACAGGGAGTGTACATTGGCTGGTTTTGGCTAGTTCAAAGTAGGTAAAACCAATTCTGCTGCTAGTACCTAAATTTCTCATACTGGCTCATATTCTCTGTTTTTTTAAATTTTGTGTAATATATTGTATTTTAAATATTTTAATAAATTTACTGTGTTCTATTATTCATTTTGTGACCAATGGAGGAATCAATATAATTGGATATGGTCTTTTTTTTCTTTAATCTTGCAAATCATCATTTGGATTCTCATTTGATTTATGATTTTGGCTTTACACTGTGTCCCTTATTCTTTCAGTTATATGCCATTTACCTTGTGCATCTCTGATTTTTAAATTTACTCATTTATTTTTCTTTTATCAATAACAATACATTTGGCATAGTTTAGCTCAGTATAGAAAAAAATGCAGGTATTGAAAATCTATCTGCTTCAGATTTTTGTTTTAAAAAATAAGGAATGTTAGAGGGACTGTTCATTGATCAGTTTTGGTTAGCTCAAACTGGAAAAAGCCAGTTCTGTTGCTACTAACTGAATTTCACATACCAGTACATATTTTCTGTTTTTTTTATTTTGTGTGGTACTTTTATTTTGAATATTTTTATGTTTACCCTGCTATATTCTTGGTTTTGTGCCTGATGAATGAATTCATGTTATTGGATAGTCTTTCTTTTTTGAGCCTTATTTAGTACAGAAGAAATTCACTGTAATTGAAAGCGGTTTGCCTCAGGTTTTTGTTTTAAAATAATCAGGAATGCTAGAGGGACTGTTCATTGGCTGGTTATGGAAGGCTCAACCTGAAAAATCCAATTCTGTTGCTAGTAATCCAATTTCCCACACCAGTACAAACATTCTGGTTTTTTTAAATTTTATATGGTACATTTTAGGTTCAATATTTTTATTTCATTACTTGTTACATTCTTGACTATGTGCCTGATGGAGGAATACATGTAATTGGATATCTGGTATTCTTTTTTTTATTTCTTGACTCTCAGATATCACCATTTGGATTACTATTTTATTTATATTTTTGGCTTCATGATCACTCCCTTATTCTTTTGGCTATAAGGCCATTTGCCTCATGGATTTCTGTTTTTTAAATTAATTAAATTTTTTAAAAACCATTTTTTGTTGTAGAAACTGAGATTCCCATGCAAGTCCATATTTTCTGCTTTTGTTTATTTAATTTTGTGTAGTACATTTTATTTTGGATTTTTTTAAATTTACCCCGCTACATTCTTGGCTTTGTGCCTGATGGAGGAATTCACGCAATTGGATATCTGGTCTTTTTTTTTTTTTTTCTTGACTCTCACATATCACCACAATTTGTATTCCTCATTCAACTTATATTTTTGGCTTCACTCTGGCTCCTTTGTTCTTTTGGCTATGTACCATTCCTCTTATGGATTCCCATTTTTTAAATTTACTTATTTATTTTTCTTTCATCAACAATAACATATTTGGCATAGCATACATAAATATAGAGAAACACACCCCACATATGAGATTTTATTCTCAAACATAACAGAGAACACCTTCAGTTCTGATACATGTATTTGGGAAAAAGTAAAATTCAATCCTCTTTTAGTACATGAGGAATTCACAGTTTTTGAAAATGCATTTGTCTCATTAATTTGTTTTAAAAATTCAGAAATGCAAGAGAGAATGTTCATTGACCAGTTTTGGCTGGTTCAAACCAGAAAAACCCAGTTGCGTAGCTAATAAAAGAGTTTTCCACAAAAGTCCACAATCTCTTTTTCTTTAATCTTGTGTGTAACATTTTTTTTGGAAATTTTCATAAGTTTATCCTAATACATTCTTCAAATTTTATCCAAAGGGGGATTTCATGTAATTGGATATCCAGTCTTTTCTTTAAATTTCATGACTCCTATATATCACCATTTGGATAACTCAATATATTTATATTTTTTGTTTCATACTGGCCTCCATAATCTTTTGGCCATGTGCTACTTCTCTCATGGTTCCCCATTTTTTAAGTCTACTTATTTACTTCTCTTTTATCAACAAAATATTTGCAATAGTATTGCTTATAAAAAAAAAACCTCCCCCACATCTGTGGTTTTATTCTCAAAAGAGAAAGATAACACCTCCACTTCTGATGTATGTATTTTGGAAAAGTAAAAAGTAAGGCTGTTAATACAAAATGAATTCATGGTTATTGAATAACTAAAATTGGGAATGGTAAAGGAAATTCACTTAGGAGCAACAGAATTGGTTTTTTCAATTTTGTAACAGCCAAAACCAGCCAATAAAAGAGTTTCTCAAGCATTCCTAATTTCTTCAAAAGAAAAACCTGAGGGAAACCAATTTTCCATAACCATAAATTCCTTCTATATTAAAAAAAAAGGCTTAAATGTTGCTTTTCCCAAATACAATTCCTCCACAGGGCACAAAGCTAAGAATTAATTTTTTAACTTTTATTTAATGAATATAAATTTCCAAAGTACAGCTTATGGAAGATTATGGCTCCCCCCCCCATAACTTCCCTCCCACCTGCAATCCTCCGCTTTCCCACTCCCTCTCCCCTTCCATTCACATCAACATTCATTTTCAATTCTTTTTATATACAGAAGATCAGTTTAGTATATATTAAGTAACAATTTCAACAGTTTGCCCCCACATAGAAACACAAAGTGAAAAATACTGTTTGACAAGACAAGTGTCTGCTAATACTAACTGATAGAATCAAAAAGGGAGAGAAGGATCCAACATGGGAAGTGGGCTACACAGCAGACTCA